>NC_054374.1:64904020-65139020 GCF_017654675.1 Xenopus laevis
TATTCGAAGGATTCGAAGGATTTTAATCCATCGATCGAAGGATTTTTCTTCGATCAAAAAAAACCTTAGAAAAGTAATGGGGAAGGTCCTCATAGGCACATTTAAATTACAAAAGTATGTAGTCAAAGTTTTTTTAAAGAGACAGTACTTCGACTTTCAAATGGTCGAATAGTCGAATAGTCGAACGATTTTTAGTTTGAATCGTTCAAATCGAAGTTGAAGTCGTAGTCGAAGGTCGTAGTAGCCTATTCGATGGTCAAAGTACCCAAAAAAAATACTTCGAAATTCAGTTTTTTTTACTTCGAATCCTTCACTTGAGCTTAGTAAATGTACCCTTAGTCATAGGCTGAGTTAGCCTGTGACAAGCCTTTTGGAGAATGCTTGTTGTAAAACATAATTTATTTCACATATAATTTTGAAGTCTGAGTTAAACAAATATATTTAATATATAATATAATTAATATATTTTAACTTCTTTAAATGAAAAGGGAGACAAACAGAAGGGAAAACAAGACCAAAAGTCAAAAAAGACATAAGATTCATAAGCATCTTGCCATTAAACTTGACTTAAAATAAAAGTGTTGCCTCCTGCAAGGAATTGTAAATCTGACTGCAGTCTTTTGGCAGGAATGATGGGTTATATTCTATGTAGAATTTATTTTTCATATTTCTTTCTGGCAAGGTGTCAAAATACATTTCTTTCCCTATACTAAACTACTTTGGACTGGCAGGAGATTATGAGGAAGTATGTATATATATATATATATATATAACAAACAAGGGAAAGTTGTGCTCACCACTAGTTTTTAAAAACATTAGGCGGGGGTGCAATGAGGGTGTGACCACAAAATACATATAGACAAATACAAGATTCCTCTGCACTCAACCCATTATCAATATATTTAAGACAGAGACATTTTGTGCATACTGCTACTGAAAAATGCCTTACCCTTTAAACAAAACAGGGATTGTTTGTCCATATATTGCAATATATTTAAGCTGGCCAACTACGTCAAAGTCATCCCATATCTGGCCAGTCCTACGCTCAATTTTCATCTGATTCATTAAGAATTCTATGGTTTAATTATACATTTTATAAAAGGGACGAATACGTTTTACCTGCAACTTACTAGCTGCTTTCAAAGTAAAACTCCCAAACTTGGCTGCCCTTTTATTAGACGCCAGTGGGATCACCTGACTATAGTTGGAGGGGGTGGGAGCTACAACATGGAGCTGGTCACTGCTCTTGTAGAACTATAACAAACAAGGGAAAGTTGTGCTCACCACTAGTTTTTAAAAACATTAGGCGGGGGTGCAATGAGGGTGTGACCACAAAATACATATAGACAAATACAAGATTCCTCTGTACTCAACCCATTATCAATATATTTAAGACAGAGACATTTTGTGCATACTGCTACTGAAAAATGCCTTACCCTTTAAACAAAACAGGGATTGTTTGTCCATATATTGCAATATATTTAAGCTGGCCAACTACGTCAAAGTCATCCCATATCTGGCCAGTCCTACGCTCAATTTTCATCTGATTCATTAAGAATTCTATGGTTTAATTATACATTTTATAAAAGGGACGAATACGTTTTACCTGCAACTTACTAGCTGCTTTCAAAGTAAAACTCCCAAACTTGGCTGCCCTTTTATTAGACGCCAGTGGGATCACCTGACTATAGTTGGAGGGGGTGGGAGCTACAACATGGAGCTGGTCACTGCTCTTGTAGAACTATAACAAACAAGGGAAAGTTGTGCTCACCACTAGTTTTTAAAAACATTAGGCGGGGGTGCAATGAGGGTGTGACCACAAAATACATATAGACAAATACAAGATTCCTCTGCACTCAACCCATTATCAATATATTTAAGACAGAGACATTTTGTGCATACTGCTACTGAAAAATGCCTTACCCTTTAAACAAAACAGGGATTGTTTGTCCATATATTGCAATATATTTAAGCTGGCCAACTACGTCAAAGTCATCCCATATCTGGCCAGTCCTACGCTCAATTTTCATCTGATTCATTAAGAATTCTATGGTTTAATTATACATTTTATAAAAGGGACGAATACGTTTTACCTGCAACTTACTAGCTGCTTTCAAAGTAAAACTCCCAAACTTGGCTGCCCTTTTATTAGACGCCAGTGGGATCACCTGACTATAGTTGGAGGGGGTGGGAGCTACAACATGGAGCTGGTCACTGCTCTTGTAGAACTATAACAAACAAGGGAAAGTTGTGCTCACCACTAGTTTTTAAAAACATTAGGCGGGGGTGCAATGAGGGTGTGACCACAAAATACATATAGACAAATACAAGATTCCTCTGTACTCAACCCATTATCAATATATTTAAGACAGAGACATTTTGTGCATACTGCTACTGAAAAATGCCTTACCCTTTAAACAAAACAGGGATTGTTTGTCCATATATTGCAATATATTTAAGCTGGCCAACTACGTCAAAGTCATCCCATATCTGGCCAGTCCTACGCTCAATTTTCATCTGATTCATTAAGAATTCTATGGTTTAATTATACATTTTATAAAAGGGACGAATACGTTTTACCTGCAACTTACTAGCTGCTTTCAAAGTAAAACTCCCAAACTTGGCTGCCCTTTTATTAGACGCCAGTGGGATCACCTGACTATAGTTGTAGGGGGTGTTGTTGTAGCTCCCACCCCCTCCAACTATAGTCAGGTGATCCCACTGGCGTCTAATAAAAGGGCAGCCAAGTTTGGGAGTTTTACTTTGAAAGCAGCTAGTAAGTTGCAGGTAAAACGTATTCGTCCCTTTTATAAAATGTATAATTAAACCATAGAATTCTTAATGAATCAGATGAAAATTGAGCGTAGGACTGGCCAGATATGGGATGACTTTGACGTAGTTGGCCAGCTTAAATATATTGCAATATATGGACAAACAATCCCTGTTTTGTTTAAAGGGTAAGCCATTTTTCAGTAACAGTATGCACAAAATGTCTCTGTCTTAAATATATTGATAATGGGTTGAGTGCAGAGGAATCTTGTATTTGTCTATATGTATTTTGTGGTCACACCCTCATTGCACCCCCGCCTAATGTTTTTAAAAACTAGTGGTGAGCACAACTTTCCCTTGTTTGTTATAGTTCTACAAGAGCAGTGACCAGCTCCATGTTGTAGCTCCCACCCCTCCAACTATAGTCAGGTGATCCCACTGGCGTCTAATAAAAGGGCAGCCAAGTTTGGGAGTTTTACTTTGAAAGCAGCTAGTAAGTTGCAGGTAAAACGTATTCGTCCCTTTTATAAAATGTATAATTAAACCATAGAATTCTTAATGAATCAGATGAAAATTGAGTGTAGGACTGGCCAGATATGGGATGACTTTGACGTAGTTGGCCAGCTTAAATATATTGCAATATATGGACAAACAATCCCTGTTTTGTTTAAAGGGTAAAGGTGGCCATACACGGGCCGATAAAAGCTGCCGACAGACCGTGTCGGCAGCTTATTGGCCCGTGTATGGGGGCCCCCGACGGGCTTCCCCGATCGAGATCTGGCCGAAAGTCGGCCAGATCTCGATCGGATGGGATTAAAAATCCCGTCGGATCGCGGCCGCATCTGTTCGTTGATGCGGTCCCGCGATCCGACCGCCCGTTTGGCGAACGCTAGGATCCGATCGTTGGGCCCTAGGGCCCACGATCGGATCAGCCCAATATTGCCCACCTCAAGGTGGGCATATCGGAGGGAGATCCGCTCGTTTGGCGACATCGCCAAACGAGCGGATCTATCCGTGTATGGCCACCTTAAGGCATTTTTCAGTAGCAGTATGCACAAAATGTCTCTGTCTTAAATATATTGATAATGGGTTGAGTGCAGAGGAATCTTGTATTTGTCTATATGTATTTTGTGGTCACACCCTCATTGCACCCCCGCCTAATGTTTTTAAAAACTAGTGGTGAGCACAACTTTCCCTTGTGTGTTATAGTTCTACAAGAGCAGTGACCAGCTCCATGTTGTAGCTCCCACCCCCTCCAACTATAGTCAGGTGATCCCACTGGCGTCTAATAAAAGGGCAGCCAAGTTTGGGAGTTTTACTTTGAAAGCAGCTAGTAAGTTGCAGGTAAAACGTATTCGTCCCTTTTATAAAATGTATAATTAAACCATAGAATTCTTAATGAATCAGATGAAAATTGAGCGTAGGACTGGCCAGATATGGGATGACTTTGACGTAGTTGGCCAGCTTAAATATATTGCAATATATGGACAAACAATCCCTGTTTTGTTTAAAGGGTAAGGCATTTTTCAGTAGCAGTATGCACAAAATGTCTCTGTCTTAAATATATTGATAATGGGTTGAGTACAGAGGAATCTTGTATTTGTCTATATGTATTTTGTGGTCACACCCTCATTGCACCCCCGCCTAATGTTTTTAAAAACTAGTGGTGAGCACAACTTTCCCTTGTTTGTTATAGTTCTACAAGAGCAGTGACCAGCTCCATGTTGT
The DNA here is from genome assembly GCF_017654675.1 of Xenopus laevis. NCBI lineage: Eukaryota > Metazoa > Chordata > Amphibia > Anura > Pipidae > Xenopus > Xenopus laevis. Next base: position 64,908,518 of record NC_054374.1, read on the forward strand.
AGCTCCCACCCCCTCCAACTATAGTCAGGTGATCCCACTGGCGTCTAATAAAAGGGCAGCCAAGTTTGGGAGTTTTACTTTGAAAGCAGCTAGTAAGTTGCAGGTAAAACGTATTCGTCCCTTTTATAAAATGTATAATTAAACCATAGAATTCTTAATGAATCAGATGAAAATTGAGCGTAGGACTGGCCAGATATGGGATGACTTTGACGTAGTTGGCCAGCTTAAATATATTGCAATATATGGACAAACAATCCCTGTTTTGTTTAAAGGGTAAGGCATTTTTCAGTAGCAGTATGCACAAAATGTCTCTGTCTTAAATATATTGATAATGGGTTGAGTGCAGAGGAATCTTGTATTTGTCTATATGTATTTTGTGGTCACACCCTCATTGCACCCCCGCCTAATGTTTTTAAAAACTAGTGGTGAGCACAACTTTCCCTTGTTTGTTATAGTTCTACAAGAGCAGTGACCAGCTCCATGTTGTAGCTCCCACCCCCTCCAACTATAGTCAGGTGATCCCACTGGCGTCTAATAAAAGGGCAGCCAAGTTTGGGAGTTTTACTTTGAAAGCAGCTAGTAAGTTGCAGGTAAAACGTATTCGTCCCTTTTATAAAATGTATAATTAAACCATAGAATTCTTAATGAATCAGATGAAAATTGAGCGTAGGACTGGCCAGATATGGGATGACTTTGACGTAGTTGGCCAGCTTAAATATATTGCAATATATGGACAAACAATCCCTGTTTTGTTTAAAGGGTAAGGCATTTTTCAGTAGCAGTATGCACAAAATGTCTCTGTCTTAAATATATTGATAATGGGTTGAGTGCAGAGGAATCTTGTATTTGTCTATATATCTATATCTATATCTATATCTATATCTATATCTATATATATATATATATATATATATATATATATATATATATATATATATATATATATACACTATGAAAATTCCTGTGAGCATAACTTCTATTAATTCAGTTAAAGCTTTTATACAATTGTGTGCATATTTATGAAAAATCTTGTATGGGTTAATTGTGATCTTGTTAAGTTATGACATAAATAGTGATCACATTTTTCAAATCATATCAAACACGATGAAAGATCATGACCACAGGAATTTAGTGGAAAAAGTGGAGTTGGCTTGAATGTTGAAGATACACTTCCCATTCACTTCTATGGCATCTTGACTAAGTTCTAGGTGGTGTTATGACTAAGTTCTAGGCTGCAGTGGCTGGCATCTGTGGTGACCTGGGCTTGGTATAACATGGCAAGGTCAGGGTTATCGGTTTGGTGAATATGGTTTTAATAAAAGCTGTGGCCGATCCACCACCCACGAAAAGGGAAAACTGAGTCTTTTGTTTTATTTCAATTTTACCTCATAAGCCACTGCCTCCCCACAGTCCTTAGTTTACTAACCTGCTAAATTACTTTTTTTGGTGTTCTGTAAGAAAATAGAAAGTAAAGGAATTGGGTCTTTCCAATTCCGCATACACTTCTGATGATATATTATTGACAGTAAAATAAATATAGGCAATAACTATTGTGTGCTGTAAAGATATATTAAAGTAAGCTGTAGAAGATTTGGAAGCCTCTCTAGGTGTGGTTTTGTCCCTAGGTGAGGAAAATGAAATTGTCTGCTGCATGTGTATATTGGATTTACCTTTTAAAGATTCACCCCAAATCAGCTGAGAGAGATGTGCCACAGTATGTCATTTCACACCAAGTACAATTTAGGGGATGAGTAATTATGCATTCTTCTCATTTCCCACATGTGTGGCTCTTGTTACAAATCTATATCACAGCTCATGTGTGTGAAGATTAGTTCTGCCAGAAGGGCACTTGCAATTATATTTTTATTTTATTTTCTCTGTAGCCAGGCTGTTGATATAAGGGGCAATGGAACACTCTGTTTTGCAGTGCATAGTGGCCTTTTCAAAGGTGTGAGGATTAAAGATGCATTGTTGCTATTTTGAAGATCTGATTTAAAGCATAACAAAATGTGATACAATCCCAAAGCTCTCTTACACAGAAATATAATAGGTTTAGACTCCCATGGGCCTCTCTCATTAAAAAAAAAAAAAATCTCAATTTAAATGCAAATTTGCGTTCTAGCTGGGGACTCCCCAAAAGCAGCATTATAAACACAGGGGAAATACAAATCATACACTAAAATGGCTGATTATAGTCGAATAGCCACCAGAGTGGCCTTAGCAAGGTTTTTATTTGTAATGGCCTTAACAGATATACTGTGTTGCCATATTTAGGATTTCTGATTTCAGTCATACATAATGGCAGAAAAATTAATCCAATTAAACTTACACTGTTTAATTTTATTAATATCCCCCATAATGTATAAATGCGTTGGATAATATAAAGTGGATTGGTGAATATTAAAAATTATTTAAAAAATCTTGGTGCCTATGAAGACACTTTTAAAGGAATTGTTCAGTATAAAAATACAAATTGGGTAAATAGGCTGTGCAAAATTAAAAATGTTTCTAATATAGTTATTGTCACCATCGGCACCCTAAATCCAGAACCAGTGCTAGGCTCCCTGGTCACGGCTCTTGCTTCTGCCTTTAACAGCTGCCTTTCACTTTGGTAGGAGTCCTCAGCCAGGTCTTAATAAGAGAGGAGCCAAGCAAAGGTTCTGGACGAGCAAAGGGGCATGGTCGTTAACAAGGTTTTGGACAGAAGGTACAGTTCTAGGAATAGACAAAGTGTAATCAGACAGGCCGGGTCGGTGCAGGTGGATTTCAAGCAATGTCAGACAGGCCGGGTCAGTGCAGGCAGCGTTTAAGGATAGTCAGGCAAGGATCAGGATAATCAGAATTCAGGATAGTCAGACAGGCAGGATCAATAACAGGAATCAGACAGGCAAAAACACACCCAGGAAACAAAATGAGTTAGACCTAACAACGGGCAATGAGTTTGAACTCAAAGCCCTTTTAAATACGTGATGACGCTGGTGACGTTGCGCACGTAAACCCAGGAAGTGCACGCCGTGCACCCTAGGACCAACTGGCGCGAGCACCTGAAGAGGGAACATCATACGGCATAATCGGATCACAGGCTGGGTCAAAATACCAGAGACTTATCAGTATCCAAGAGAATGGTCAAAACACAGGCAGGGGTCTAAGACAGGCAGCAGACAAGACTTGGTCAAAAACAGGCAGGGCCAAACACAAGTAGAAATGCAGATAATCACACCCAGGAACTAATGAATAGATCTTTACGTTGTGCAATGAAAACTACACAAAGAGCCCTTTAAATATTTTGAATTTCATGCCACCAATGACGTCACGTACGGCACTTCCCAGATAGATCCGGAAATAGCAGAGCGGCGCGAACCAGGAAGAATGCACATTCAGATGATTGGTGCTGAAGCAGACGGACTTGGCTGGCATCCCCTTCACACCCCCACTAGACCACCAGGGTCAGTTCTTACATTACCCCCCTCTAGAGGGGGCCACCAGACCCCCTAGCCTTATCAGGAAACCTAGCATGAAACTGCCATTTAAGGTGGTCCGTGTGGACATCATAGGCTATGTGGATATGTTCTGCCCTTGGGAGGAGAGGAACTTGGAATTAGATCAATGGCACAATCCTAAGGCTTGTGTGGAAGAAGTTGCTCACTGCTTTTTTAGAAAATACATCACAAAATGAAGAATAATGATTAGGCAACCCCTCCAAAGTAGTCGCTGCAAGAACCTGGGTAGCCTTTAAACAAGAGGATTCACAAACTGGGCTCCATTGAATTATATTGCTAGCAAGCCAGTCTACATTAAGGTTGTGTCTCTTTAACCAGGGGAGACCTAAAATGACTGGAATAAGCGGACAATCAATAAAATAAAATAAAATTAACTCAGTTATGTGAGGAAGAGATCCACTGTATACATATATAGACTATAAAAATCAGAATATTAGGTGGATTAATAATTAATTCAGATTTACATTATATGGCAGCTCTGAAACAAGTGTTGCATCAATTATTTATTGTAAATTGTGCCACAAGAGGGTACTATAATAACAGGTGAACATTTTGAATCATAGCAACCAGAAAATGCTTGTTAGATCTAATTATTAAACTAACTTTTCAGTTTTTTTTTTCATTACTCCCCTTGGAATTGGATAAGTGACTTGGACTTTGCTTTGGTTTGACCTAGGCCTCAAAGAAGAAGACTTCTATCCATATTGATATTTCATGCAGTCTGCTCCTCTAGTTTAATAATGGATTTTACAGAATCTTGCAAGAAGTGGATTTGGAAGCATTTTGAATTTGGCACATTCCTATTTTTCAATATGCAATTTGCTCATAAATATGACATTTTTAGACAAAACCTGAAATTAAATAGAGGAAACATAAACCTAAAGGGTAATTTTTTCCATGACTCTCAAAATATTTGTGGGTTTCCTATATTTCTTAATAGCTCTAAAAATTCAAGATTTATTAAGTGGAAAAACCACAAAAACCTCTAATATTAAAATATCCACCAAGTTCACCAAGTAAAAGTTGTTGAGGTGCTATAGAAGTCATGGGAGCTGCTTTTAATCAATTCGAACTTTTAGATTTTTTTTGCTAGGAATTCTCTGAAGAACTCCAATTTTTAGAGTTTTAGAGGTATTTAGAGTATTTGTATTTTTTAGTGCATAGGTCAGCTCTTTTTTTCATTCATACTTTTTATATTCAGATCTTTTAATAAATTCCTTGACTTTTGTGGTTTTAGAGTTTGAGTTTAGTCGTGGTTTCAGTTACCTCTAAAACCACTTTTCTTTTGTTGGTAGTTTTTTGACTGTGATTTCCTTGGTCCATCAACACATACCCAGGTATTTTCCCTATGCAAACTGATAGTAGGCATTATAAAGGAAGATTGTTATCAATTATGCTTTGTGTGCTTTTCTCGATGAAAAAACAAACCCATTTTCATAACCAGAGCTGCACTATGTAATTGTATTCAGAAACCAGAGGGCTAATTTGCTACAGTTAGGCCCATAAATCTTTGGACAGAGAAAACTTTTTTCTAATTTTGATTTTGTATTTTACCACATCTTAAGCAGATAAAAGCCCTATAGTTGATTTGGGGGGGGGGGTGCATGTATGTGGAAGATTTTGCTGTGAACAGACAACATGCAGTCAAAGCTGCAAAAACAGAAAAAATTATCCGAGAAATTAGGAGTGGCAAAATCTACAGCTTGGTACATCATGAGAAAGAAAGAAAGCACTGGTGAACTCAGCAATGAAAAAAGACCTGGACGTCCACTGAAGACAACAGAGGTGGATGATTGCAGGACCATTTCCATGGTGAAGAGAAACCCCTTCACAACAGCCAAACACATGAACACTCTCCAGGAGGTAGGTGTATCGATATCCAAGTCTACCATGAAGAGATGACTGCATGAAAGTAATACAGAGGGTGCACTGCAAGGTGCAAGCCACTCATAAGCATCAAGAATAGAAAGGCTAGATTCGGCTTTGCTAAAAAACATCTTGAAAAGTCAGCACAGTTCTGGAAAAACATTCTTTGGACAGATGAAACCAAAATCAACCTCTACCAGAATGATGGCAAGAAAAAAGTATGGAGAAGGGGTGGAGCAGTTCATGATCCAAAGCATACCACATCATCTATAAAACATGGTGGAGGCTGTGTGATGACTTGGGCGTGCATGGCTGCCAGTGGCACTGGGACACTAGTGTTTATCAATGATGTGACACAGGACAGAAGCAGCTGAATTAATTCTGAAGTGTTCAGAGACATACTGTCTGCTCAAATCCAGCTAAATGCAGTCAAATTGATTGCGTTTCATAATACAGATGGACAGTGACCCAAAACATACAGCCAAAGCAACCCAGGAGTTTAATAAAGCAAAGAAGTGGAATATTCTTGAACGACCAAGTCAGTCACCTGATCTGAACCCAATTCAGCATGCATTTCACTTGTTGAAAGAAAGGCCCACAAACAAACAGCAACTAATAGCCGCTGCAGTAAAGGCCTGCAGAGCATTAAAAAGGAGGAAACCCAGAATCTGGTGATGTCCAGAATTCAGGCTGTCATTGCCAGCAAAGGGGTTTCAACCAAGTATTAAAAATTAACATTTTATTTCAGTTTTTTAATATGTGCAATTGCTTTTGTGGCTCTGAAATGAAGCAATTGTGTTAAAAAAAGGCTTTAGTTTCTCACATTTTTATGCAATCTTTTTGTTCAACCCACTGAATTAAAGCTGAAAGTTTGCAGTTCAAGAGCATATGAGTTGTTCAATTTAAAATTGATTTTGGTAATGTACAGAACCAAAATTAGAAAAAAGTTGTTTCTGTCCAAAGATTTATGGGCCTAACTGTAGGTGCATGGAGGGTAGCAAGGTGCAAAATATAATTCTTTTTGTACGTTGTGCCTTTCCCTGCACATAAAAGTATTGCAACAGGTATCTGCACCACAAAATTGCTTTTTTTACGATGATCATTTTTTTTAAAATCCATGGTCAATGTTTTTTTTAAAAAAAATATATCTCTTACAAATTTTGAGGCTGTGAGATTTTTTACAAAAACCACACAGTGAATTTAAAAAATTGTGGGAAACAAAATCAACCGATGAAAGAAAACTGAAGTGACATTGAGTTTTTTTTTTACACATATTCTTAAAACATTATGCCATATCTCCATGAATAAATAATAACTAACAAGTGGAGGCTTATTTTTCAACATTCTTATTTTAGTGGTTTTAGAGGTTATTGAAACTGTGACAAAACTCACAAATGTCATGGAGTTTATTCAAAGATCCAAATATAAAAAGTACAAAGGAAAAAAAATACAAATACCTTTAAACCTCTAAAAATTCAAGTTTATCATATAATTCCCAGTGAAAAAAAATCCAAAAACCTCTAAAAGTCAGAATTGATTAAAAACAGTCCAATAAGATCAGCACAGCTCCCAATGACTTTTATAGCACCTTGACAACTTTTACTTGGTGAATTTTTGCATCAGAGGTTTTTGTGTTTTTTTCACTTAATACATCTTGAATTTTTAGAGCTATTAAGAAATATAGGAAAGCCACAAATGTTTAGAGAGTAAGTTTATGTTTCCTCTATTTAATTTCAGGTTTTGTCTGAAAATGTCATATTATGGAGTGGATTAGAAAGAATTCTGAATTTGGGATATAGTGAAAAATATCCCAAATTCAGAATTCTTTCTAATCCACTTCTCGCAAGATTCTGTAAAATCTTTTATTAAACTACAGGAGCAGACTGTATGAAATATCAATATGAATAGGAGTCTTCTTCTTTGAGCATAGATCAAACCTTGTAGCCAAAACAAAGGAATTGGAATGCCTCAACGCCACCATCCAAGTCACTTTTACACAATTCCCAGGGGATTGTAATGAAAAAAAACCTGAAAAGATAGTGTAATAACTAGATCTAATAAGCATTTTCTGGTTTGCTATGAAGCAAACTTTGCACCTATTATATTACCCTCTTGTGGCACAACTTAAAATTAATAACTGGCAAGGGGCCTGACAGGTGTGTTATTGCTCACTCAATCATCTTACCTGGGTCCCCTTTCTCAAACGCTTCAGTTTTGAATATATGTCCTACTAATCACCTAAGTAAATCTATCAAGTTTTATAATGTTATTTCATTTATTACACTGTATTTATTACAAGTATCACATAACTGTATTAATACAAAAAATCAGTCACGCACACAAAAGTTATTCATCATTTACCTTTAAATATCACAGAAGAGGCATTTTCACTGAGGCAAATTAGGTGCAAGTTAGAAATTTTTTTTATAATTAATTGTTAAAATGTAACAAAATAAAACACATAAAGGCCTATTTTTAATCATTCGAATTTGTGCAATGTTGGAGTTTTGTTTTTCCACTTTGAGTAAATGCAAATTTATTTTAAACTTGTATGTCTGCTTATGTATTATAAAATATAGAAAATATATTGAAGAAATTATGTTTAAAATTTTTTAAAATGCCTTGCAAAAATAATTTACATTTTCAACTTCCATTGACTTCTACATGAACTCGGAAACATTTTACATGAGAGTTTTACACATTTTTTTGCATTTAATAAATACGAGTTTTTGACAGAATAAACATTTTTTATCACATAAAATTCAATTTGTGGCAAAAATTTGAATTCAAACATTGATAAATCACCCCCATAATATTTATCTAGTTTTAACAACAGTAATATAGGAAACAGCCACAAGATGTCAGTTTTGCTATGAAGTAAAGAATTATCTAAGGCAGCCCTGTAAAATTATGCTCTTCAAGTATTTCTTTTTAAAACGCCTTTTATTAATACAAAGCATAAATTAATCTAAAATATATTTGTAATATATTTTCAGCTATAGAACAGAGAAAAATCTTAATAGTTATATATTGACCTATACTGCATCCATAATACACTTTAGTAAAAGATAATAAAATTGAATTCATCTGGAGGCTTATTTTAGGTCAGATTTTAGTGGTTTTAGAGTAAACTCACAAACTCTAAAACCATGATTGTCATTGAATTTATTGAAACATCTGAATATAAAAAGTGGGACTGAAAAAAAAAGCTAAGGAAATTCCTGGAAAAAAATTGCAATTTGATCTTTAGTAAGTGGACCACTTGGACTTTGACTGAGAATACAGTATTGTATTCCTAAGAGCTTTTATTTATTTTCCTTATGCTTATTACTCCAACCCTCCCCATACTCTTGCTTGTGTGTCTTCAGTTTCAGTGTTTTTGAATGTACAAACATGCCCTGACACATTGACAAATGATTGGAAACAGAGAGATTTCATATTGAACATCAGCTTCCAGTTTCCCAAATTATATATAAAAATTATTTTCCGCAATTGAATTTGTTATATTTTTCTATTGCAAACAACTTAATTATGCTTTTTGTCTGGAGAGCATTAAAAAGTGTTAAGCATGCTGAAATCAGCCAATTGCAGCTTGTGAAATCTGTCAGCGACTCACAGCATGATTGTGCTGGTTGCAACTGAAAAATGTATGCAGAGGAAGATACAAAGTAATCATTAAATACATTATATAAGGGAAACAAGATGGCTGAGCAGTAATTTGGCAGGCTGGTGTTTTTTGTTTTTTGTTTTACAGAAGAGGGCTCTTTCCCAGGGGAAAAGTGAGCACTAGAGGGTGCCTAACAAATTAGCAGCCCCACATGCTCTACAATTTACTGTAGTTTTTTTTTTTATTATAATAACGACAGTTCCCCTAAACCAAGCTTAATGTTAAAAATAGGAATGATTATGTCAACACACTGCTGCTGTTATAGAAGGGTAAAAGTAAAAAACAAATAAACAAAAAAAACCCTAGTAACTTGTACCCTAAAGACTACCCTCTAAACTGCCGATTGGCAGTTAGCCCTATTTTTGAGATCAAGAAATTATTCCTGCTATTCATAGGTTGATACTAAATAGCACAGACAGATTGCAGTAACAGCCTTTTGTGAATTTTTATTTTATCGGCTCTTTCTCCAACACTCTGTTTATAGTCTTCTCCATTCTTCTTTCCACTCCCTCATTTCTTGCTACGCATTTATCCTTTGTTGCCTCACTCATACTTCAACTACAATAGTGCTATATCTATCTTCAGAATGTAAAGCGACACATTTGCAGTGATTGCATATTGGATAACACAAAAGAGCTGTAACAGTCTATCTATGCAAGCATTAATCTTTTACCACTGTATTTTTGCTTGTCCTTGTTCACATAACAGCAAAGTTTGTATCTGGAATATCTACACAGACAAATGTAACTTACTTAAAAGTTTTTATTCTAATATAAACATATGGTAACATATTGCATCAGTGTGAACCTGAACACGTCTGAACCTATTATCTGTATTTTCTAGCAAAATTATTATTTTTATCATTTGCTTAATTAGTTTTGACATTTACACAAGTCTTTACAGAGATTATTCATTATTCACATACCCTGCTGTAGGGAAGCTTACAATTTAAGGTTCCTATCACATAACAAACTAGGGTTAATTTCACCAGGAACAGGTCAACATTCCTCTATATTTATGAACTGGGGAGAAGCCTAGGATAAAAGTCATACAAATGGAGTGAGACTATCCAGACAGCAGCTAGTGCCCTGGTTGAATCAGATTTGCGACCCTAGCACTGCAAGGTAGAAGTGCTAACCCCTGAATCACAATGTTGATATTAAATAATGAGCCACATAGTTATCTGTCAATACTAGATGATTTACAAATGTTCAAACTGATTTATTTCAATACTGATTTAGCATAAATCTTGGTGAAGTAAGAATCAATATTGGTATGTCAAGGTGCACACTGATTATATTGTAATAATGTTATCCAGGGGCTCCAGGAAAAGTCCAGGATTTTCTTAATTATGTAATTTCTACCCATTCTCTGAAAATGGGCACTATAGATAATAAGGGGGCCATGTACTAATAACTGAATTTCTATTTAAAAAAACTTGAATATTTGCATATTTATGAAAAAAAGCAGAATGTAAAAAACTTGATTGAATACAATCATGAAGAAAACATGAATACCTCAAAATTCTCTAGGTTATAGGCTTAAAAACCTTGCATTGTTCAAGATTATAGTCTTAAAAACGTGTGAGTTTACAAATTCAAAAACTTTAAAATCTCAAATTTAAAAAATGGCTTGAATTTTGCCTAGGACAACTCCAACTGACAACTCCATTTGACATGACCTCACCAGTTTTTTGATGTTGATCTTTTACATTAAAGTTCTTTTGTACATATATACATACATTTGAGTTTTTGAAAATAAATTGAATCATGGCAAAAATTCAAATTTGAACCTTGATAAATCCCCCTTTATATTCAAATATTTTAACAAATTCAGTGACATTCTTGGTTTTCCAAAAAAGGAGTTTAGTATTGCTTTCAAAAACCTCTAAACCACTAAAATGAAAATGTTGATAATCAAGCCTCCATGAGTCAAAGTCAAAATCTAAAAATTCAGGAAGATATTCTATAGAAATGCAAAAAGGGAGCATAGGCCATCATGTTTTTATACACGTTTCCAAAATACCCCAGACATAGCACCAGAGCTACAAGTAAAAGACCTTAGCGTCCCACATTTACTACGGCACTACTAGCATTCAACAGTGCTGTATTTATTGTGGAGCATTTGCTGACCCACTAACTTGTGCATCATAAGTGGTTGACAGGTGCATGGTGCAAAGGAGCCCTTTCCTTACCCTCCTTTGGTGCAAGGTGCAGAGCACAATTATGCTCCCTATGAAGAGTGAATGATGAAGAGTGAATGGGCATTATGAAGCATGATTTTGTGATGCTTATTGCTCTTTTATTTATTGCTCAGGGCGTTGGTAACTTTACTAAGGAAGTTAAGTATAGCTTTCACTGATTGCTTGAAAACTTTATGGACTTCTCTGTGGGGCACATATATCATTATTCATACCTTTGGGACAGGCATAGCGTTGTAAGTTAAAACAATAGAGACTAATCTAACTTGCATGTTTAATTGCTTTTTTCTTGCAATCTTAAAAAAAAAAAAAAAAAAAAAGTAAAATAAAAAGTTCATATGGTTTTAAGTGTATTTTCTTACAATGATATGTCAAGACCCCAGTTATGCATAGAAAGGCTTCTCTTTGATATATGAAGTGATATGTTGACAGTGATAAACAATATAACAATGTGGTAATTGAATGTTTAGGTTACTAATCAATCAATTTTTTGTAGTTGCACAGTGACTTGATAGCAATGTATAAATTGGATGTTTACTTTATATCTTCAAAAACAAAATAGGATGTTTCCATCATCTTTAAAACAGAACATTAAACAAAACATTTAAATATTTGTTTGAAAACAAATTAGAAACTAGAAAAAAAACGACTCATGATCTGTACCAGTTGACGAGCAGGAATTATTAAATCCCTTGACCACCGCTTAAATGCTTTAGTCATGTGATGTTTTGATGTTTTGTTATTTATTGTTTGTTTTTGTATAAGTAACTACATTAATTCACCAATGTCTCTCAGTAAGAGATATTTAAGTATTTTATGGAAGACTGGTCAAACCCTTTAAGTTTTCTCACTGAATGAAATCTGGCCCTGTATGCTTTAATTAGTTATCAGTACAATATTTTTGATTTACTATCAAATTTACTGCTGCAATGTTCCCTCCTGGCTGCTAATAAACACCAAACTGGGTTGCCATCTGAGCTTGCCTGTCTGCTTTTTATGGATTAAAATACCCAGTAAGATTGTTTTCCAGTTTTTTCATAGTATTCAAGTTCAATGCACTGCTTTTTTTATTACAGAAAAAAGGAAGGGAAATCTGTAGACAATGGCATTGCAAATTTTCAAAGATGGATGGATAAATGGTTCCTGTATAATTGAACCCATGCTGGTAGCTGAAAAAAACAAAAACAGTCTCTTTTAAGTTATAATGCACTGCTATGAGGAATAGTAGTGATTTATTCACTTTAATATATTTGTATAAATAATCAGTACTCATTCCAGCAATGTCCAATTAAATGAGCACATGGAGAATTGATAATATGATGAAGATAATGCCATTATTGAACTTCATGAAGTTCACACCTGTGGCATTTATACCATCATATAAAAGAAAGAGACCTCAATAGTCCAGAGTCCTTATATACACTTCCCCATACTATCCTGAATCAGTCCATGTGTTACCAAAGTTTAAGGTAATACTGTAAGAGATACATATAAAATGAGCATTTATACACAAATGAATGTCAACGGAAGAACAACTTTCAAACACCAAGATGCAAAATAGATTGTAATGTAATCCAGAATGCTTGGGACCCCAAGGTTTTTTCCATATAAGGGATTTTTTTATAATTTGGATCGCTGTATGTTTATTCTAAATAAAATGAAACATTAAGGGGATTATTTACTAAAATCTGAAAATGTCTCACTATTTTCTTTAAACCACTTTGTCCAAACTCCCTTGCACATTTTTACAATTTTTATCAATAAGTGTGCTCAAAAAAATCTGGTGTGGGAAAAGACTCAATAAAATCGTCTAAAAATCCTAATTGTATGATTTGATGCCTGAAAACCACAAATTCTTCGGATTATTGTTACGAAATCCAGAGCAGATCATGATATCTTTCATTTGTAAATGGGATATCTGCCATTGACTTCTACATGATGTTGGCAGGTTTGAGATGGAGTATTTTTTTATTTGGACTTTTAACAGCCTCTGGGTTTTTCTATGAAAAAATTTAGTTTCTCCCCTTTAAAACTTCCACCAGAAAATTGGACTTTAATAACTAACCCCCTAAATAAACCCAGTAGGGTTTTTTGCCTCTAATAGGGGATAATTATATCTTAGCTGGGATCAAGTACAAGGTACCTTTTTATTATTATAGACAAAAAGGCAATAATTGAACATTCTTCTAAATTATTTGATTAAAATTGAGTCTTTGGAAAATGGTCATCCTTTAGTTCTAAGCATTCTTGATTATGGGTCCTATACCTGGGGTTCACTCTGTCTCTAGTGCAGACACTGCAAAATTATGTAACCTCTGTTTATCATGATGTGAATGCCAATATTCTTGATCCTTGCATAAATCAGTGGTACCTATTTTGAGAGGATTTTCAAGCATGTAAACATGAGTGGAATGTCTGCTTTTCTTTTTTTGCTAAATGACAGTGTAGCTCCCTAGCTCCAGCCTTCTACAGCTATAATTGCTTTTGAAACTTTTCAAAATTGTATTAAATATAATTATATATTTTACATAAAGTATGTGAACACATACTCATATTTAGACAATGCATTTAAACAATACATTTAGAAATATATTTAGAAATATATTCTCTTTACACAATTATGCAGCCCCCATTTAAATAAATTAATCCAAGTATGCAGATGAATATGGTCCATTGGAAACCTACAGAGGTAACGGTAAGCCCTAGATTTACAGTATTGAATCTATATTAATATTAATATCCCAAAATTTTTGATTACAAAGTGTTGAAATGCAAAACATCTTCTACTGTCAAAACTTTAATGTATGGTTCCTCCACCCTGAAAGCAAAAGAGCAGCCACAATTTTCTTTTAAAAATGTAAAAGTTATGTACATACATACCTTTAAGTATGGTATTTAGGCATAGGGTTGTTTTGCCATCTAAAACTTGTTGTTAGTTCTACTGGATCGGCTTAACAACAAAACATATCTGAAATACAGTCAACAAATTCTTCAGATGTTTTAAGTAGTGCCAAGCTATTCTGTACTATATAGGATTATCGTACTGTATTTATTTCAGCATCTTTATAAAATATACTTAAAAATACATTATAATTAATGTGTATAATCCTCACTGAGTGAGGAATCACAAAAGACACACATTGTGATACAGTCATGGCAAGTATTTTGTGTAATGAGACAGAAAGAACTTTAGAGCTTGATTCTATTTTGAATTCCCCCATTGTAGTCATACAATGACAAATTTGGTATTTACAGGTCATAATATGTCACACTCACTTGTGTTTGGCTTCTAATGTTTGTAATCTATTGTATTGCTTCTGTTTCTCCATCTGAACTTGCTAGACTATACAGAGTACCTCAATGGAAGTGGTGAGTCTCTGATTAGGATATTGGTTTATTGCTGGACATTTATTTAATCTTTTCTTTGGTCAACTTTGAACTCAGTAGCAATTAATTGGTAAAATTAAGAGCCAGTATGGGGGAATTTCTTACTTCAGACACACAGAAAATATCCTAGCAGAGGGTGGTCAATAATAATGTTTCCAAACCAAGTCTTTATCACTATATATCCTCAAATGGGGAACGATTGATTTCTGTACATTGATTTACTTTATTGTATGTCCATTTATTGAAAGCTATTTTTGTTGTAAGGTAGAACCCAAATGTAGGTTTTCTTATAGTGCTGAATATGGTTATTTTGCAGACTATGTTCTATAAATTCTAAAGATTAGATGTATTTTCTTTTATAACAAAATTGATCCTTTTTTCTGGATTGCAGATTGTACTATAACATTGAAAAGGGACAAGATGACATAATCAGGAAGATAACATACATGAACAGACTCAATAAAAGACATTTTTTGAAAGATAGACCATTCCATATACTGTATGTATGTATATATATATATATATATATATATATATATATATATATATATATATATATATATATATATATATATATATATATATATATATATATATATATATATACTGCATTTACTTGTAAGTATCTGAGATGATAGAATTTGTATTGAAGATTATAGTTTTGAAGATAGTCATTTTGAACTTGAAATACAGGGGGGTTTCTGAATATGACTTCTCAGAGGAAATGTTTACTAGACTATATTACTAGAATCAAGTCACATTTAACATAGCCTAGCCATAACATGACATGGGCAGAGACATATACCTGCCTTCTTAACCCAAACTGGCCTAGAAATAATCCACTCTTACCATTTTATTTACTGTTGGAATCTTTTAGGCCACAGCTTTATTGCACAAATACATAAGTGTTAACAATACATAACATAAACGTATAAATAACATTTTCATATTATCAACATTATAACCATAAAAACATTAACAGTGCTATAATTCACTTATACTCTGCAAGATCCCTGGGAATGGACCCAATTAGGAACATGCAATCGTACCAGCCACCAGCCCCTTGTGCCTTCCAGCATGGTGGGTACTCTGGATTGCATGCTTCAACAAATGTAACATAACCTCCCAGAGACCAACGCTCTTAAAGAGGAACACCACCAACCAAGTCCCATTAACAAACTTGAAACTTGGTAAAATCCACCTTATCAACTAACTCACCCCATTGCCAGGAACCCGCCGCCTGGCTGTGACAATGGGCTATCCCCTTGCAGCTCAGCTTAATCATCAATCCCAAATAGTCACCATTCCACGTTGACTTAACCTGTATCCCACAAACCCAGGCCACAATTGTGACATCTAGCACCAAGGATAAACTAAGGAGGCAGGGGGTGAGACTCCTTTTTTCTTCACAAAATGGATGCCCTCCCTAACTGTTACTCCTTCATATAATCTTAACTCCACCCCCACGATGTAACTAAGCCCAAATTAATAACCCCCTGCCTGGAAGCTTTGTCCTGCCCCTGTCATGTACCCTCAGACAGCATACGCTGTCCCGGGCTTCCCTTTTTATTTTTAATTTAATGAGTTATTAAATGTGGTGGCCCCCACATGAAAGTCTGCCTGCTGTGCCTGTTTACCATGTATAAACTTTAAAGGGTATCACTACAGAGATTAACTGGCCCCTGCATTGTTTAAACCTCAAATTCAGACTGTAATCCCCTGTATTGTTCACACATGTAATCCCCCCTGCATTGTTAACACTTGTAACACCTCTATTGTCTACATCCCTAAAACCCTGTAATGTTCACACCTGAGATGCAGACTGAAACTGCCCACATTGTTCATCTCTTCATACAAACTGCTGATGTGGCACCAGCACTGTGTCACCATATGTAATACATCTGAGAGTGGTCCTGATAGGTTTCCCTGTCTTCTGCTCTGTTCTGCCTTCCCTATGCTCCTTGTGAGTGCCATACTCTGCCTGCCCTATGCTCCTTATGTGTGCAATATTCTGCCTGCCCTATGCTCCCTGTGTGTGCCATACTCTGCCTGCCCTATGCTCCCTGTGTGTGCCATATTCTGCCTGCCCTATGCTCCCTGTGTGTGCCATATTCTGCCTGCCCTATGATCCCTGTGTGTGCCATACTCTTCCTGTCCTATGCTCCCTGTGTGTGCCATAATCTGCCTGCCATATGCTCCCTGTGTGTGCCATACTTTGTCTGTCCTACTCTGCCTGTGTGTGCCATACTCTGCCTGCCCTATGCTCCCTGGGTGTGCCATACTGTGCCTGCCCTATTAGTGATTAGTGATAACCCTATAGTGAGCACCAACCATTTGTTTTTTTTTGTGTGCTACCACCATTAATGTGGACATGGTCCTGTGGTAACATGGGTATTGTTTAAAGTGGGTGTGGTTTAAAAACAGGAGTGGTCAACACTGGCTTCCATTATTGGCCTTCCACCATGTAGACCAGTAAAATTCTGGTCCTCGGTACCACAGAAGTTGGACAGTACTGCCCTAGAAGAATAGAAGAATACTTGCCAAATAATGGTTGTTGCAACATTAAGACATTGTATTGTAGCATATGCCTTGAAAAACAGTTTTCTTACATATAATTCAGATTTTCCTGATGTTACTTTAAATATGCAGTAAAGTCTTGCATGAAGGATTTGCCCGAATCCTGAATCAAATGCAAACTCTAATTTGCATATGCAATTTAGAGATCAGAGTGGTTGAAAAGAACTGTGTTGCACAGCTTGTGGAAAAAAATTTGTGACTTCCATTTCAAAGGTTCATATTCATCCATATACAGATCCTGCTGAATCTGAATCCTGCTATATCTGTAGATAGAAATCGTACAATATCAACTGAGATATGGAGCAGTGCAGTAGTGCATGTAATTATACATACTTCATTTGATAACATTTTAAAAAAGAAAAATACAAATAAAAATATTACATTTTTGTGTCCTTAATTTCAACTGGATAATCATGTCCGCTTTAATAGGATATCAAAAACTCAATAATGAAAAAAAAAGGCTTTACCCTATATGTAATAAAAGGAACTATGTTTGTCCAGGTGTAGTAGCCCATAAGAATAAATACGTTTCCTTTTAAAATGGTGACCATAAATGCTGCCTGCTGATTTGTTGCTATGGGAGTTTAGACTAGTAGGAAAATTTCCACCTTATTTAAAATTATTTTAGTAAAATAATTGTATCTCAAATCCCCCCTTTGATCATATTCACGATATATATCTTAAAATATACAGACACTTTGGGTGTAAGATTTTATTCTAGGGTCACTTGTGGATAGCTAGGTGGCTAGAGCTACTTCTGAATAGCTGCAAATCTTTTTTCTAACATGTTTATGAAAGTTTAGGTATTAATGACACTGTATATTTAATAAAATATAATTGCTCTAGCCCATATTAATAGCTTAGGTACTGTATGAATAACAGTAGATTTAAAAGGATGAGATACAAAGTTCAGTTACTAATGCTTGTGCTGGACATAATCCTTCCCGTTTTTAAATTAAAAATATGTGTAGCTTTCACTCTTTATTAGAGATGCACCAAATCCATCCTTTTTGTATATGGCTGAATACTAAATCCATCACGGTCATGGAGTATGAATATGAATCCTATTAAATAGATAGTTAAACATTTACCGGTGAAGGTGAAGAAGCAATTGGGAATACATGTATACAGAAATATGGTATTACAGATAGAAAATCTTGACCTACAGGGTATTTTATGATTGTAAAACTTGGTGAACACTTATTATGTCTTAAAAGAATAAGAATGTATATGTGTATATATGGTATTCAACACAATCAGGGTGCCCTACAACTTTTGCTGCATGATATTCAGGTTCCCAGTAACCAAACAATGCTAATTCCTGGCACTCTTCTAGGATTCTGAAATGAAGCTCCTGACACAAGGTGGAGGCTCCCTGTATTTACTGTTTACCCAGCAATATACGTAGAACAAAGACTTTCTACCTTGAACATTGAGCTATAGTTGTCCGCTACTCTTATACCTACTATTTGATTCATATATCCAAATATATATATATATATATATATATGTATATATATATATATATATATATATATATATATATATATATATATATATATATATACATATATATATATATATATATACATACACACATACCGTATAGTATATCGTAAATATTTTTTTATTTTCATGCTATATTCTAAAATAAAAAAAAATCAAGAAGTTTGGTGTGATGCTGCTGGTTTTTATTGAACTTGGTCTTTGAAGAGTTACAATATGAAGCAAGGGCAATTAGGCATAATGGGTGTAACCCTTTTTAAAGGTTTCCAATTTAGTAATATATTTAGTTTTACTTAAGCAAGATAGTGTTTTCTTGTTCATGGTTTTCATTATATTGCTATAATTTTATGCCCTTTATAAACTTACTGTGTTTATAATTTCTCAAGGTACAAAACCTAATGCTAAACACATCTACCGTATCAGGATTCAAGATCCTGACTCTGAAATTCTTTATAAAAGTAGTTTCTAACATTATAATTTGTTTACTTCTATAGAACAACTGAGCATGTGGAAGATTTTGGCAATCGTTTTTCTTGCTACATGTTTATGATGATGATGATTTCAAATGAACACTCTTTATTGATAATTCAAAATCAGTGATAGATGGGAACCATTCCTATTTCACAGTTCCCTTTAATTACGGACGTCTTTTCCATGTCTCTTTCCAAAGCACTATATAGAAAAAGTTTGATGACACCTGTCTCTACAAGAACACGACTATATCATGGAGATGCAAGTATACTAAGTTCATCACTTCTAAGAACTATAATTGGGACAATACCTTTGCAGATGCCTTTATTCAAACCATCTTTTCTAAACGGCACTGGAACATGGATAAAGAGAAATATTTCGAAATACATGGCATGGAATCTTTTGGGTGTTGGTTTAATTAGATATGTAATACTTCATGATAATTCTTTTAAACTGAAGTAGTTTGTATAGTTAGGCAAATAACAAGATTGGGATGGATTAGGAACTCTTCAGCATGTAGTTGTGTTAATTCTGCTGGTCAAGAATGAGTTCTTGGTTTTGAAGACAGGCCTAGCCCCTCTTCAGAGCATAGAAGTCTCAATATGGTTATTTGCATTTAGGTGAGTTTAAAGTTTAGGTTAATTTTACCTATTGCCATTGATCAACTCCCTGTTTCTCTGTTTCGTTCACTTATTCATCATCATACTGACACCGTTGCTGCATATCGCAAACACACTGATAAATTCTATGATTCTGTTGTTAAAACTGTTGCTACCAAACATAGATTAATTTCTTTAGGTTCTCAGTTGCAAGATGATTTACAGCACCACTAGTATGATGTTTTCACTGGCTAGTCTCCTACTGGTTCTCAAATTATGCCAGCTATATTTTATCCTATTCTTGTTGTTACTGTTATACTGTTCTTGTTTTGTTTAATTTGTATCTCATTTGTTCTTTTCGTTCTCGTGTTAATTCTCTTATTCATACTGCTGAGCAATCTCAACTATCCCTTCTTTATGACCACCTCTTGAACCCTGCTTAAATTTGTATTCTATGTCTTATGATCATGTTATGATCAAAGAGGGGGTTGAAGGGTTAACATGCCTACGTGCCGACCCTTGTAGGCCTCTGTACTTGTTTTCCTGTACGACCCTGTACTGTCTCTTCTTAGACAACCTTGCATAAGTATCATCATGTACTAAAAACAATATTATCAGCTTGCCTCAGACAAAATATCTTAGCTAACGCGAATGCACATATTTGTCTCTTTTCTCCATCCTGAATGCTATACCTATTACAGACATATACTATGCTAATAACTATGCTGATATGTCACTATTGGGACGTCTTTACTTATAACCTATATAAGCCTATGTTTGACCTTCAATAAACGGAACTTGTTATTCTGATCCACTCGTTGGTGTTTCTTTGTGCAAGTTCCCCGGATCCGGAATACTAGGCATTGTTGGTCAGACGAAATCCAAAGGTTCCAGTAGCAGTAGCTTGAATTCATTTTCATATTTTAATTGGACATGAGAACAAGACAAGTTAAACAACTTATGTCAGTAAGTCCAGACTTACTTCACAAACTGTACATGTTATGTCATATGAGATAATATATATGTACAGTCACATTACTACTGTCACAGTGTAGCACAATAAAATTGAATGCACATTATTACATATTAAAACAAAACTACACGTATAGACCTGTAGGGGACTGGTAAATTTGTTCCCCAGTATTATTTAGCAGGCATTTCCCTAGTGTTATTGACACCTAACTGGGTCCTAAAATACAAGGGGGGGGGAACTGTTTCTTATTCCTGCTTTGCCCCATGTTGTTCACCATAGTGACCAGTAGATGGCACTGTGGCAAAGTATAAAAACCCTTTGAAGGCATGCTTTCAGGGTCCATCTTGTGCTGGCTCTAGCCTGAGCAGGCAGGCAGAGCTTGAGTGGAACCTAGACAGGTCAGGTCTAGCAAGGATAGGCTACTCACCTTCATAGGTCACTCTAGGAGTGACAGATAGACAGGATATTTAGCTGAGCAGCTTGAGGCTCCTCCGAGGATTGTTAGTGGGATTAAGATCCCAGGTACTAATTGCCCAGAAGTAGGGACTAAGTATACAGACCTAGGAATGATAGTTTCTCCTCAGGTTCCACTTATGGAAAAGGCTGAAAGCTGGGTGTACTTCCTCAAGGCTGCATACAGTGTACTCGTTCACAAGGGGACCGATATTGACCAAAGGTGTTGTGAGTATTGCCTATCCACTGTTGATCCTATATTGCTTATTGTACACTCCATTGAGGATTGTATGTTCAATAAATATGTTCATTGGTTAAGTTATAAGAACCACTGGTGCCCAATTCTTTGCACCCTGAATTTAGTTACAGTTGCACTACACCCTGCCGCCACACAGTTGCGAAGGCTTACTCCCTTAGATTTTAAGGGGTCATCTGGAGCACAATATTGGGAGTAGAGCTCATAGTCAGAGAAAGGTGCACTCATTTTACTATAGCGCTACAGACCCTAAAAGAGTATAGACCACTAAGTGAGACCCAGTAGTACCATAAACAAGAGATTGCAACAGCACAGCACTGATTTTGTTTTCTGAATCTGAACTTAAAGTAAACACAAACAACATAAAAAAGGTAAGATATCCGCAAGGACACAACAATGTGCATTTGTGCGATAAGTATTTAAGTAAAGTATTTAAAAAATGATTGTACTTCTCTCAGATAACAGTAGCACACAGAAGTGAAAACAGTAAAATTGTAAAAATGGTTTTACCAATCAATTGCATGGCTTGAATCGATTGAACTCTTCCTGGTAGTGGTAAATAGTAGTAACACAGTGTCTGCTGCCTCTGTAGTTATGTCACTGAAACAAAAAAAGTATGCAGCATATAACTGTAGAGAGAAAGACAGACTGCTCCTCAAGAAATCGAGAACTACAGCATGAGCACAAAGAACAAGGGTTGCTTGGATTTGAGTTTAAATGCATAAGAAAACACTTGTAGTTGCACCTGTACAAACACTTGTACAGGTGCAACTACAAACAGGATTAAAGGAGAACTAAACCCTAAAAATGAATATAGTTAAAAATGCCATATTTTATATAATGAACTTATTGCACCAGCCTGAAGTTTCCGCTTTTCAATAGCAGCAATGATCCAAGACTTCAAATTTGTCACAGGGGGGGTCACCACCTTGGAAAGTGTATGTGACACTCACATGCTCAGTGGGCTCTGAAGTTAATCCAATACGGAGCACTCGGAGTGATGTGTTAAAATCACCAAATTTTAATAGTCCAAGTTAAAAGAAAATAGCAGCGTGTCAACATACACAGTATCAGATCATCCGCTTTACGCGTTTCATGGCTTCTCGCCACTTCATCAGAACGCTTCTGATGAAGTGGCGAGAAGCCATGAAACGCGTAAAGCGGATGATCTGATACTTTGTATGTTGACACGCTGCTATTTTCTTTTAACTTGGACTATTAAAATTTGGTAATTTTAACACATCACCCCGAGTGATCCGTATTGGATTAAATTCATGGATTTGACCCTGAGGGGGACGGATGTTACGTGCAGCATGGAGGTGAGCGTGTGAGAGAAATGTGATGCTTCCCGTACCTGGCTCAGTGGGCTCTGAGCAGCTGTTGAGAAGCTAAGCTTAGGGGTTGTCACAAATTATCAAGCAGAAAATGAGGTTTGCCTGTAATAGAAGCTGATGCTACAGGGCTGATTATAAAATTCTGGTGCTAGTTGCACTGGTTTCTGTGCTGCCATGTAGTAATTATCTATATTAATTACTAATCAGCCTTATATTGTTAAATTATATTATTTTGAGCTGGTCCCTAAGCTCAGTAAGTGACAGCAGCACAGAGCATGTGCAGTGAATCAGCAGAAAACAAGATGGGGAGCTACTGGGGCATTTTGAAGGCACAGATCTTTACTGCTAAAGGGCTAGTGCAGAAGCCCAAAACATAATGTACACCATTTATAGCCTAGCCTCCTAGCCTTCTTTAGTTAGACTTTAGTTCTCCTTTAAGTCAGGGAAATTGCCCTTACACTCCTTCCTGCCATTATTCTGCACTGCCATTGATTGATATGAAAGTTACACAAATTTGCGTAAGTTACATAAATTGCAAAAATTTAGGGTCCCAATGATCTTCCTGTCGGGCCCAATAACTAGTCGGTGGTGGTTCATATTCAATAAATTGTAAAAATAATTAAAAAAATAATGTACTAATCTAGTTAATGTACTAGTCACAGGTCAGGTTACAGCTACCTGACCATCACACTGCTCTGCCCTGTCATTGCTTTATTAGAGAAAAGTCTCTTTAAAAGTAATAAGTTGCTTAAGTTGCATAAATTGTGTATGTATAGGGGGACCAATTGACTAATAAGTTGGTGAAATTTAAATTCAAGTCTACTTAAAAATAATTCAAATAATAAATAAACCAAATAGGATTCTTTTTCCTCCAGTAAGGATGAATTGTTTCTTTTCTGGGATGAAGTACAAGGTACTGTTAACGTACTACAGAAAATCTGAGTTATTTGATTACACTGAGGACTATGGCAGATGGCCTTCCCATAACTTGAAACGTTCTGAACATCGAGTTTCCCTATAATGGGTCCCATACCTGTAGTATCTGCAAATGGATAATCCTAAGTGGAAAATTTCTGATTTAATAAATGGACAGAGTTCTGTCTTTTGCGCCCACACTTCATCCTGTTACAGCTAGAGCTGCTGTTAGGTGATCTATGGGGGAGAACACAAACCATCACAAAATGGTGGCTGAAGGTGAAGAATTTAAAAGTGTAATAATCTATTGTTTAAGTATTAATACTGAAAGTATAGTTATACACTTAAAGGAAAACTTTAAGTGTATTTCTGTTTTTATGTTATTTCTGCTGAATTGCTTAACCTTGCGTTATCAATATTGAACCATGCATGCTAATTTTCTGGCCAGTTTTCCAATTAAGTCAAATCTCTCTCTGTGCAAGGTGGCAAGGTGGCATCCTGCATGGAACTAATAGTTCTGCATAATTTATCAAAAAAATAGATACAGAACTTACAATTCAACAGCCGATTAAGCAAAGTACCAAGGACAGACCCCTGTGGTACTCCATTAACAACACTGGTGCAATTAGAAAATGTTCCATTTATTACCACTCTTATCTATTCTTCAGGCAATTCTCTATCAAATCACATAGGTTCCAGGTCAATATAACTTAATTTAATCAGTAACATTCTCTGTGCTATGGTATCAAATACTTTGGCAAAATCCAAGTTTATTACATCCATTGCCACACCAGTGTGTAGACTTCTGCTCACCTCCCTCACTCTGGCCAAATCTATAATGCATGAAAAATGCCAGAATAAACTCACAGTATTGCAATTTTCTATGTATTCAAGTTTATCAATTTTTCCCTCCCCTTAAAAAGCTTTCCTACCACTCCACTGATGTAAAACTAGCAGGCATAGAGTTTTCAGTCTGAAAATGGGATAATTTTTGACTAATATCACTGCATTAGCATTTGCTAACCCCCCCCCTCTCTCTGCATGAAGAAACCATCAAAGAATATTGAAAATTGAGCTAAATGGTTTGGCAATTACAGCGCTTTTTATGTATATTTTTTCATGTACTGTAAGTGTCTCCTTTAAATTTCCTCCTGAGTTAACCAGGAACAGTTAAAAAATTTGTATTAAGAGTTTTAAAATGGAAACTCTTATTAGCTACTTCCTCTGTTGTAAAACGTTCTGCTTTTTCCTGCTCAACTAAAATACCTTCTTCTGATACCGAATAATTTAATAACAATCAAATGGAGTTTTTTTCCATGAATCTTGACAAATTTGTGATTTCCTATGTTTTTAGACAGCTCTACAAATTCAAGATTTATCAGGGGGCAGATTTACTAAGGGTCGAATTTCGAAGTTAAAAAAACTTCAAAATTCGACCCTCTAATTTAAATCCTTTGACTTCGAATATCGAAGTCGAAGTATTTTTCACCGAATTTAGCTTTCGAACGATCTAAGGAAAATCGTTCCATCAAACGATTAAATCCTTCGAATCGAACGATGTACAAAGATTGTAGAAGGTCCCCATAGGCTAACATAGCACTTCAGAACTGGTGGCTCAAGGTAAAAGATGTAAAAGCTCAATATTTACTGATATGTATATTCCAGTCTGATTTAATAGGCAACTTAATGTAATATAAACTCTGTTGGTTAAGTATTAATTCTAAAGGTTTTCCTTTAACTAGGTTAGAAAATGCAGAGCCATATTGCATGTGGTGTAAAAACTCTCAGGGTTTATCACCTGAAAGTTCTATCTATAAGTCTTTAAAGAAATCTGAACTTTACATTCTTTGTAGGTTTGTCAAACTGAATTTAATCTAGTAGTATATTGAGCATTTGTAACCCAAAAGTGCCAACAGTACAGCAGGATATGATACGGTTAACATTGTTTAACACCAGACAAAACATAGTACAGCAGGAGGTTTCATGAGTGAGACATGTGGGCTTAGCCCAGGTTAAGCAATACACTACTCACAATCTGTAATTTTAGCATCTTAACCCCAGGCAGCATGAATTGGAAGCTGTGAAAGGCAAAGTGGGAACAAAACGCTAGGCATACAACTGTAAGTATTATACTTTGACAGTGCCATTGTAAAGGTCTTTTAAACATGTTAAATTTTCCCTGAACTGAACACTACAAATAACAGAGAAACAATGGAAAAGATCCCTGTGGTAAAAACTATTAGAGGCGGTGAATTATAAAACTATTAACCAGAATCTACTGTAAGTCACAATTAAAAGATGATTTAACACTGGAATCTGATGGATGAATTTTGATTAAACTGAGAACTATTAGGAGCCCTGGGAAATTGACTTCTGCTTTCAGTTCTAAAAGTCAAAACGCAGTTTGATCTAAAAATGTATAAATTAAGGTTAATTACTTTATATAACATAGCTTTTAGCAATAAAAATAAATGTGCAATATTCTCTGGAGCTAGGATAAAGTCAGCATAGCACTAATTAGGGAATCTAAATCAGAAAATTTAAAAACAGATTGTGAAAAAGAAGCCAAAAAAAAAATCGTAACATCCTCAGTATCAGAAAATGGGTGCCAAAAATTGAGAAAAGCAATATTTGGATAAACCTAATTCAGTTAAACTGGTGCTGTTTTATATAAATATTGATTAACTAAAACAAATAGGTCCAAAAACTGACAGACACAGTTGTCTATTTATAAGATGTTTAAGAACCCGAACATTTACACAAACTTATTTTGCATGCAGTTTGCCATGTAAAAGCTGTATAATGATTCTTGTGATGAAGAAGCAAGTAAAATGTACAGACTAATTGGTAATTCTAAAAACTGCAGTAGAAACTACCATTGTTGTGTGTTGATTCTGGTGCTTTCTTCACTTGCTGGTTTTCTTTAACATTTCAAATAATTTTGCCCAGTCCAAAGAAATTTTAAATAATGGGGTAAAAAATGGCACGTTGCTTTGACATTAACAGTTCTATTAATACTAATACTGATAGAGTGGACTTTCACCTTTTCACAGTATTTATACATAAGGCAAACTCTGCATTCTTTTGTGAGTGTTGTAGAAAAGTTACATATACTGTATGAATATAAATCATTAATTTTGTGACGTTCTAGGCATAAAACTAACATTACTTAAATAAGTGCCATACTGTGTAAATAAAATACTTTTAAAAAAATATGTAAAATGAGAACAATTTTCTTTTGCACTAATAAAGTTTCCTATGCACAGATCTAATATATATTTTGTAAACACATATAGCCTTAGCTGCCATCAGAAAAATATTGAAGTTTTCATTGAAAAATGCAGGTTGAGTGCAAAATCCAAAAACAGGGGCATTTCTTAAAAATAATCATTGGTCTAAACTTGAAAATGGAACTCAAAAGGGGCCATTTATGAAACCGGGGGTTGCAAGTGCAAGACCACTGAGGGGTGCAAGAGTGCACCCCTTCTTGCTCATTTAGGAAGGCACTTGCACCCCCTGCACTATGCAGTGTCAAGACACAGAAGTAGGGCTCCAAATGCAGGCTGTGCATCTTGCTGTTCCAACCTTGTGCCATAGAATGATCCCCAGTGTAAAGGTGTGTAGGGTCCAACCCCCACCTGTCCCTTTTGAATGGGCCATTGTCTAGCACAGGTCGCACCATTTGGCTATTTGTACAATGATCCACACTGTCTGCAAAGTGCAAACTGGC
The DNA here is from genome assembly GCF_017654675.1 of Xenopus laevis. NCBI lineage: Eukaryota > Metazoa > Chordata > Amphibia > Anura > Pipidae > Xenopus > Xenopus laevis. The sequence goes on from NC_054374.1 coordinate 64,935,952, forward strand.
ACAATGCATAGGGCATTGTAAATGGATCCTAAAGACTGCTTCATGAATACAATCCTGTCTGTCTGCTCTCTTTTTTATTACATTCCTCTATAAGTACTTGGCACAAGAAATTATAATCCTAAAAACAAAGCTTTATGGAAAACATTCAGCACAGTCTATGATTGCAGATATTTAAAGAAAAAATATTAATTTCTGCAAAGAACTGGGACATGCGTTACTTTTCATTTTTTGCCACAGATTCGAATTTGTTTAGGCAGGACATTTAAATACATCTGCTCTCGAATTTAGACTGAAAGTGATACCTAATGATGACAAAATGAAGTCATAGGATCAAGGTTAACCAAACTTGTAAACTCATTCCCCGCAATTACTTGTTTCGTATGAAAAACTATTTTATAACTCACAGGAGGTGCTCCACGTAGGCCCTGCTGCAAACAAAAAGCCTCCTCAAATTCCAAAAAGTATAGAACATGGGCACACTCCACATAATGCTTCTGCATACAATCTTTTGAAGAAAACTTCTTTTATTAATGAGATCCCAGCAAACGTTTTGGGGACGTGCCCCTTCATCCAGTGCTGAGTTCCTAATGCTGCAAAGAAAACTGTGCTATTAAAGCCTCTATGCTTTCTGTGGAGAGGCAAACAACTGTAAGTCTTATGTCCCAGGAGGTACAGTCTCTGGCTCTCTTAGCCAGTATCTTTCTGCAGGTGGAGAGAAGCCACACTGACAAGCATTGAGTCCACTGGCATAACTACAGAGGAAGCAGATGCCCCCCCATCCCTCCCAGCAACAGTGGAGTCTGCTTCCTCTATTGCTAGAAATAATGTCTCCCTCCCCAGATGCTCTCATACCTGGGCAGGATGGGGGGTGCGTGTGAGGGACATAGAGGGATAAGCAGAGGATGCAGGCAGGTTGGGGAGGGTGCAGGTGATGTGCAAGGGTCCTAGGGTGCTTGTAAAATACAAGAGGTCCTCTGCACTCAAACAATTCTAAATATATTTAAGACATTGAGACATTTTCTGAATCCAAAAATCCGGCATCTCAGACATTCCAAGGCTGCATAGAAGTTAATGGAAGAAGTCCCAAAGAGCTCTCGATGGTTTCGTGCAATAATCCGAAGATTTTGTGGTTTTCAGACAAAAATCTGTAAAAACGTAGTTTTCGGTGGAAAACCCAAAACAATGTGCGCAATTAGTTTTTTTTTCACAATTTTTTTCAGGTTTTTTTCCCACTAAGAAAATTTTTGGGAAAGTGTATTGATAAATAAGGAGAAAAACCCCATGTGGATTTGACCAGAGTAGTTTTCAGAAAATATTGAGATATATTCGGACTTTGATAAATGGCCCTCTATGTCTCACACTTATGACCATATTTATGAAGATGTGTAAAAGGCAATTTGTTCATCTATAGGTTATAGAATGCAGCATCATTTTTTGCTCTAATTAAATGAAAAATCATATATAATTTTTATGTTTAAATAAGATGCTTTTAATTTACTAAACACATATCATATATTTTATCTGCAATGCAGATGACGTGGGATATCCCAGATAAGGGGAGGTTTTCTGTATTTTGGATCACCATGCCTTAAGTCTATTAGAAAATATGAAGCATAGTTCATCATCATGCCAAACTTTTTATATTTGACCATTTTTACAATAATACTCGATCCTTACACCTCTTCTCAGCACTGGAAAAATTAGTATCTGGGCAGTAACCCACGCAACCATTCAGTGATTAGCTTTTTCAGCCAGCTAGAAGTAAAACAATCAAAGCAAAGATTTGATTGGTTGCCATCCTTTACTGCTCATGTGCAGATTTGCCAAGTGTTGATAAATGACCCCAGTATATCCGATATCGCCTTCACCTTCTTACCTCAGCCTCTTTCAATTAAACAAATTCTTGGATCCGTTCTATTTTCAATCTACATCACAGGTTTTGGTCTTCTTTTTACCTTTTTTGGTTTCAGTATAATTTATATGCTAATGATACCTCTCTTCTCCAGATCCGTTCTCACTTTTAACTTGTGTCACAGACTGTCTAACAGCAGTTTCTGCATTTACAAGAACTTTACAACAACACTGGCTTCACTAAATGTTTCACTTCCTCTCCCTCTTAGATTGAAAGCTCTTGCGAGCAGGTAAATTATTCAAACAATATGCAGTTGTAACTAGTGATGGGCGAATTTGGGGCGTTTCGCCGGAAAAATTTACGAAACGGCGTTGGCATCTCATTTTTGACGCTGGTGTCCGTTTTTGACACCAGCATCCATTTTTTTGATGCCGGCGAATTTTCGCTGCAGTTTTACGAATTTATGCGCCGGCGGCAAATCACGGGAATTTGCTGCGAATTCATTGCATTCGCGCCTGGCTTACAATTTCGCCCATCACTAGTTGTAACTGTGCATCCACTCTGGTGAAATGTTTGCCTGTATATGTAAACTGTCTTGTATTTGTATACTTTCACTCTGTAAATTGTTGCATGGAATGATGGAACTATATAAATCATGTTTAAAATGATAAAACTAAAAAAAAAAAAAATTAAAAAAAAAACAATTATTTACTTTGATTCAGAAAGCTTTCTGGATATTGGATTTCTATATATACCTATTCTTTTACAATGAACAGGATTCAGGTATAAATCTATCAAACCCTTTTTTGTTTGTTCACGTTGTAATTTTTTTAAGCATTTTTCTAGAATTTTGATTCATTTACAAATACCACTATTTTTTATTTAATAAATGAATCCTTTTCGGTGAGATTTGTACTTTTTTCTCAAAAATAGATTGCCCCAATTTGCTATAGCATTTTATAAAAATACCTTTCAGTGAGATTATTCATTGTGTTTTAAATCAATACATGAAATCAAAAACACAAATCATTTGTATTTAGTATATACTTTATATAAACATGTATTTTTGCCATGTTAATCGAAAACAGGTTTATGACATAAGTAAAAATGTACAATTTTTTCTCACTTTCCAGTGTTTTGAAACCATAGAATTGTATGTAGATTTCATAAGTTGATTGAAAAAATTATGTTTTGAAATGCTCTAAGTAATTTTAATTGCACCCAATACTAAACAGCCACATATCATATGAAATAGACATCTGATGGAAAGTATAAGCCAAAAGCAGCTGAAAGAGAGAAAAAAGGGTCCAGTCACACAGTTACATGATCTAAATTCTAATCAAACATCATTTAAAGCATGTTTTATTTTGGCCTCTGGAGAAATGGTCCCCCCTGAATTTTCACCATGGCAACCGGTGTCTCATTTCAGAGATGTCATGCCACATTATCATCAGGGCAGCTCACACGCTCTCGCCTGACAAGTTCTCTCTGCCCCTTGCGACAGCCTTTCTAGGCTTACGCTGTTTATTTTTGGTGTCAGACCAGGCACGGCAGATTGAAAGGCAAGCTCAGCTCTTGAATAACAAGCATCACAACCTATTTGGTAATAAGTGATAATTTGAGAAGATATTTGTTTACATGTGTATCATCAATTTCCTGTATTATGTTTCTGGACAAGGGAGGAATAAACTGTAAGCATCACATCAACAATTTGCCATAATAAATACTGTTTTCTTCCATTAACAGGAGCAAGAATGTATAATACTGCAGTATAAAAAGAACATTCCAATACAAAGAATGCTCTTCTAGTGCACTTGACAAAAAATTACAATAATAATCTGCTTTTTGTATGAAATCGTGTCTTTGTGTGCCAAAATAGATTTCCAGTAAAAGGCTACATTTTCCATAAACTTGCCAACGCTATAGTTTTGAAACAGCTACTTCAACCCCTCAAAAATGTTACATGGTTTTATGATCACAAAGTACACTGGAATATTTTCAATATTCTAGATATAGATCAGTGGGCACAATATCAGATTTATTAATATTTGAGGTCACTATTTTGCCACAACTGTGGCAAAAAAATGTGTTTGTGTAATTGGGTGTGAATGAGTTTTTTCACTATTGTGTGTAAATTCTGAAATCTTTCTTTAGTTTAGGAACACAGTAGCTTTTCCCAGCATATTTGGGGAATTATCCATAGCCAAATGTTTACTGGGGCTTAAAGCTTTCATATAATCATAAGAAAACATAATTAGATTCTCCAGAGAAAAACAAATTGGTCCCCTCTGCTTCTCTGCATGAATTATCAAGGTGGGGCTTTAAGGATCCATTTGACCTGCATATATTATGTATTTAGCTGCTTGTTGTGCCAAACCTTCCAGAATACCAGTAGTGACTTCCCTTGCTGCACTTCTCAGTTTGAACTGAAATCAGGAAGTAGCTTATTACCACAGTCAAAGTTAAAACAAACCCTCTGCAAATATCTGTGACTGGAGTGGGTGGACACTAGTGGTGTACCTAGACTTTGCCAGGCCCCCCTGCAAAAGAACTTCAGAGGGGACTGGCGTGCACTTCAACCTTTTGGCCACCCGCCCTCTCTCTCTCTCTGTCTCTCTCTCTCTCTCTCTCTCTCTCTCTCTCTCTCCCTCTGGGCCACCCTCTCATTCACCAATTTTCCCTCCCTCTTGGTGGCCCACCCACCTATCTTTCTCTCCATCTCTCTCTCTCAGCTGCCCACCCATCCTTCCTCCCTCTCACCTGCCCATCCTGCCTCCCCCTCTTTAGTGGGGATTTATTTAAAGCTGTAGAGGAAACAGATCCTGTGACCCAGCCCCCCCTGTTCCGCACCCTAGGTCTACTTCCTCTATAGTTACACCAGTGTTAAATTAAAAGTTTTTAAAATCGTGACACCATATATCCTCATGTTCTGGTGATTGCCCCTTTCCTATTTGTAGACTTTTGCCAGTCTTCCACTTGTAGTCATTGGAGGTTCATGCCTTCACAGTCCTTTATAAATCAAAACAAAAATGTTTTAGAGTCAGTTAGGAAGTTGCATTACATTACAAGTTACATTTTTAATAGCTCATTTCATGCTTTGCAGGGTTAGAAGTAATTCTCCAGTATCTACTATACTAACTATGCAGTGATTATTTCATAACCCTACCACACTGCTTAAAAACAATCTATTGGAGGCAGGGGCGATCCTGACCCCTCCACCGCCTGAGGCAGAAGCAGTTGCTGCTGCCCCCCCTCCCCCTGATTGGAGGCTATTTCAGTGATTTCCCAACAGATGTACAGTAGTGAGTGCATACAAATCACTACTCTGCTAAAGCTGAAGTTATACCAGTGGAAGCGATAGTCACCTAAACAGTCTTTATGGTTAGTTGCTTAACAACTGTCTAATGTTCACTAAATGTAAGCTGGATGTCCAATATGAAGGGTGCAAGGGGGTGGAGAATCCTGAAGTTCAGTCAAAGGAGGATGGCTCATGCCATTTAGAGTACCTAGAGGAATCCTAATACTAATAGACTAATATGCCACCAGCCAATAATAACCCCTTAGGCACAGGTAAGATATTTTAACATAAGTTAAGCCAAAAAATATATATTATATAATAAATATTTTTCTAAATGTGACATTTGTGTTCAAACAGGCATTTACCACACTATATCAAGCATGCAATACTTTATTACCTACAATATAGGCAGAGTAGGCACGTGCAGTAGGGCGCAAAGCTGGTTCCCCAAGTCTGGTTCCCTTCTCTGCTCGACTCTCTGCATTTCTTTCTTGCTTTTTGCACAATTCACGCATGCGCACACGAGCGCAAATTCGCGCATGCGCACACGAGCGCAAATTTGCGCACGCGAGCACTAAACAGGTGCCGCGACCGCACGGCCTGCCTAGGGCGCCTGCACAGCATGGCCCGGCACTGCTTCACGGATGCCCTATACTCCACTGGGAGTCAAAGGAACAGATGATATATATATAAGAATGCATATTTCAATATGTACTGCATATATGTATATGTATTTCAATATTATAATATTTAAGTATTGACAATATAAGGGATTATTTAAGAACAGTTTCAAGTGCAAAAATGAATGCCAAATGGTGCAGAAATCCATACATTCTTCTTCCTAACCTGTGGCTACCCAGCTGTCTCTGATGAACTAGCATGAGCATAATGTAACTCCCAAAATCACTGGCGTAATGCTAAGGTTCCTGCAAAGAATTGCATCCATGCATGCAACTGATTTGAGTCAAGTTGATTAGACCAAGTATTCGAAACACCCTGTATTAGCAGCAATGATATAAGCAGAAAGATATGCACAGTATATCTGTGACGTGTTTTGTATTAGTAAACAGGAAGCTGGCATACTTTTCTGGAAACATTGCCTGAAGGGGCAATTGTCATGTAAACTCTTACACTGGTATATATAGAAGAACTAGACTATTACAGCATTGGTAGAGGATTTAAGACATCATCTTCTCAGAAGAATTGTGGTCGAAAGGATAATAAAAATGAATTTGTGAAAAAGTCAGGTAGGATTGAGTAATAAACAATGCAAAAAGCCTACAATCCTGAGTACACAGTATAACCATTGAAGTGCATTCTGGAGTATCTGTAATTCAATGAAAAATATGTTTTCTGGAATTAAATGAATACTGCAAAAGTAGGCTTTAATTTATGCATAGGCCCACTTTACAACCAGTCTCACAGTAGCCTACAGGTATTAATTTACAAATCAATAAACCCTAGTCTAGGTTTTTGTGCTACAGTAAACAGTGGACAACAGCTCATAGCTATTTACAGAGCATAAGACCTGGGGCTAGGTGTCTTCACACCTAACACAATAGCATTGTGAAACACTGCACCCCACCTAAAACCTATTTTTATGATATCAAGACATCTTTCTCCCACTACCTGAGGGGGAGTTTGCTTGAGATCGCTACTGAATATAGGAAGGATCATCAGTTTGTTCTAATAGGTCCCTATGTACAGGTGGAGTTAGCTTGCTTAGGTGCAGTGGCAGAACTACCGGGGGAGCAGGGGGTGCGAGCGGCCAGGGCCCGCACCCCCTCATGGCCCCCCGGCAGCTTGCGTGCCACTGTAATCCTGCCTGAAAATCACGTATGGAGGGGGGCCCGGCTGCGCGTCACGCACCAGGGCCCGCCCCCCTCTAGTTACGTTACTGCTTAGGTGGTGAAGTTTGATAGGTTCAGAATACCCTAGAAATCAGCTTGCACAGAATCGCTCAGTGGAATCTCAGCTAAGTCTTCAAAAGTGCCTGGGCAAGTGATCTTGCAAAGAAGGTGGCCATAAGGATCCAGGGTCAAGAGATTGTACTTTCCTGCAAAGACTGCAGCTCTTCAGGAACATAAAAATTCACCTGTCGCTATGTAATATTCTTCATTAGGCTTTTAATGCATTGTGAATCTTAATTGTGCATTGAAAACCTTTAACACCTGCTCTGGAGTTTGTTAAATATTTTTTTTGAAAAAATGGTTTGCGAACGCAAACTATAAAATTCGCAATCACTATCTTACCGTCGTGTGAAGGGTAAAGTGTTCAAAAATGCATAATTTTCACTTTGCAAACATTTATTCACATTGCAAAGGGATTCTGAACGATTTTTGCATTAGTGACCAATATTACATTTTTTAAAATACATTTAGCATTGTGTATATTGTTTAGCACTATTTGTTAGTAGCCATTTTGTTTAGTAAAGTAGTACTGTATTTGTGTTATAAACCATTATGTGTGTTTATTTCCTTGACATTTACTGCAATTTCTGAACTTAATAGCGCTATTAGCACTACAGTATCATTATATTATTTAGGTGCCATAATATGTTGTTGCTTTATTCTGTCATGGCATTCTTTATCTTTAAAAAGAACTGTCATGATCAAAATAAACTGTGCATTTATAATGTGTCTTATGCTTTACAAATTGTCTTAATTTTTTACAACAGGATGTTTCTATATTTAGTTGTCAACATTTTTTTCAACAAATTAATTTAAATATTGTCTCTAACAGATGTTTACCTGGTCTGACAGGCTGACCCCAGCATGACCAAGTGATTTATAACAGCCAACTGCCAAACAACATTGTTAAATTGGTCCAAAAGATCTATAAAATCTACAGTATGTTTTATATATGGTACCCCAACCCCAAACAAACCCAAGGTCCCAGCCTCAGCTCACGCTTCTGCCTATAGCTGCCACCTTTGGCTTTAGGAGGAGCCCTTCACTACTCAGATGCTGCCAGGTCTTAAAGTGAGAGGACGAGGGAGAAAGTTTTGGGCAGGCAAGGGAACCGTAATGTATACAGGAGGAACGAGGAACAGAGAGTGAAGTTGTGGAACAGGCGGTGAGAATACAAACCAGACAGTGCAGTACATAATCAGGAACCAGGAGCGTAGTCAGGATAAACAGGCTGGAACAGTACCAGTCAGACTACAAAAAAGAAGGAGCCAGGAGCATAGTCAGGATAAACAGGCTGGGGTCAAAATCAATCGGTAACACGGTACAAAGTCAGGCAAGGGTCAGTTCAGGCAGCGATACACCAAGGTCAAAAACAGGTAATCAGACAATAATCACATCCAGGAACTATTGAGAATAGACCTACATTAGGCAACGAGTCAGTGCAATGTAGGGGGTTTTATAGGCAGCTTTATGGTTAACACAGATCACCTGTGGCCCGATTGGCAACAGGTGAAACAAGCCAAGCTTACTTGCAATTACATGGAAAGCAATAGGAGTGAACTAGGGCCTTATCCCTGGCTCAGCCTCAGCAGGTTACCACACTATGAAAAACAATAGGTAAATAAACTCTACAGGTGCATTTATAGCAATAACTGTTCCCGTTAATAAACCTGTAACATGAAACCTGCTACTGGGTTTGTATATGAGACCTGCAGCTGTCTGTCCCTATGTCTAAGAATGGCTTTAACCTTATATTTTTTTTAGTTATCTGCAAGACAGACATATTTATTAGATGCACTAGATTAAGAATATTGTGGCTGTGTGGGTGGTATTTCCAGTCGAAGGTGAGATTTTTATGCATGTACCTGGTGGCAATAGAACAGAGTGTCCAAGTAATATAAAACAGTTTACCAAGTAATATAAAACACTTCTAAAAGCAAAAAGTAAAGAAAATATACCGTATGTCATGGATCCTTCACTCAAATCTGCCCCAGGGCTGCTAGTATGCATGTATGCATGTTTTTATGTTTAAAGCTCATGTGCAGGTGTGCCCTGATACAGCAATGCATATTTCATGATGCTGGATTGCAAGAATTGTGATGCATTAGAATGCTTCAGGTTCATAATGCAGATTATTTATCTTTTATGTGTAATCATGAACTCATCACTAGTCCTGATGCCAGAGGGGTTTCAGGGCAATATGCCACCCTGATGTGGCTGAAGTAATGCTGTCCCCCAACCCCAATTCCTGTATACATGCATTCTTTGCTGTAGTTGAGGTGAAATTCCAGTGTTGAAATGGTTTCTCATGATTGGAATGCACTTGCCTGATGCTGGGGTACATGCCATATGACATCATCCAGGGTCTCAGTGCTGCAGCATCACTTCTAGGTGTCCCTTTCCAGTTGTGGTGTTTTTTTCAAACTTACTACCATGACCCTGCATTGTTTACTTTTTCAAGCTGTCGTCTGTGTTTTAGATCCTGCTTAAGCCTTGTAAAAGCAATTGTTTACTGTGTTAACCCCTAACCTGTTCTTTGACTACAAGTATTGCCACCTACCTGACCTTTTTCCTCTTTCTGACCATGGTATTGCTTAATCCTTGTCTGTATCTTGTTGCCATTAACTCCCTCCAAAGAGTCTAGATTGTCTGTATGTTTCCACAGCAGAAAGCTCTAGGACCTCAAAAGGCATAGTATAAAACAGAAACTGACAGGGGTATCCCTGTTTTATAGTGGGGTGAGTTCAGTCCAGTTCCCAGTTTTTATCATTAATTGTTATAACATTAGTTTTATTATGAATATAGGGTTAGCACTTTTAACTTTCTAGTGAAATGAACTAGTTCATATGAAGTCAATGGGAGCCAAAGGAGCTGGCTATGGATGGTGAAATACACTGGCTGAAAATTTTGAATATGACATTGGTCTTAAACTGCAAACTAAGTCTGTAACACCTGGGCAAGTTTAAACAAAGAGAGAGGGAAATGATTTTCTTTTATGCAATATTGTTTTCAGTGGCATTTTAGATTATACACAAGGACCAGATGGCATACACCCCCGGGTTCTAAGAGAGCATAGTTAAATTTTTGACTGGCCCCTATTTCTGATTTTCTCAGATTCACTTTCATCTGGTATTGTACCTATGAATTGGAGGAAATCTGATGTCATTCCAATATTTAAAAAGGGATAACAATCTTAGCCTGTAAATGGGTAATTATAGGCCAGCAAGTTTGACATCTGTGGTGGGCAAATTATTTGAAGACTTGTTAAGGGATCACATTCAAAATGTTTTCCTAGTGAATGGCATTATGAGCAGCAATCAGCATGGATTTATTCATGTCAGACACATTTGATTGCTTTTTATGATGAGGTAAGTAAGATGCTAGATACTGTAGTTGGGGAGCAGTAGATGTGATCTATTTGTATTTTGCCAAAGCATTTTATACTGTGCCACACAAACTGCTTTTTAAACTAAAGTCTGTTGGGCTTAATGACGTTGTTTGCACATGGATAGAAAACTGGCTACAGAATCGGGTACAGAGGGTGGTTGTTAATGGTACATTCTCTACTTTGAGTACGGTTCTTAGTAGGGTCAGTATTGAGTCCACTTTTATTAAACTTGTTCATTAATGACTTATGGTGGCCATACACGGACAGAAAAAGCTGCTGATATCAGTAGTTTGGACCAATTTGACAGCTTATCTGCCCGTGTAAGGGGGCTTCCAACGGGTCTTCCCAGTCGAAAGCTGGCCACGATATCGATCGGGAAGGTTTGATTTTTAACTGAGCCCCTTGGCATATCGTAATTTGATCGTTCGGCCATACGGCCAAACGTTCAAATTACCCCTGATATAGCCATGCCACTTATACCCATAATGGGACTGCACTAGGAAAATCCATAATGGAAAAGGACATTGGAGTCCTTGGTAGGTAATAAACTGGGCTGTAGTAAGCAATGCCAATCAGCAGCATCAAGGGCAAATAAGGTATTGAGCTGTATTAAAAGGGGCACAGATTAATGGGAGGAGGGAGTCATTATTCCACTGTATTCCACTGGATAGAGTCCCATCTAGAATATGCCATACAGTTTTGGTCTTCAGTGCTCAAACAGGACATTATTGAATTAAAGAGGGTACAGAGAAAGGCAACAAAGCTGGTAAAAGGTATGGAAAATCTTAGCTATGAGGAAGGACTCGCCATATTGGGGACGTTCACAATGGAGAAGAGGCGCTTAAGGGGTGATATGATAAGTATGTATAAATATTTATAGGGATCATAAAAAAATCTCTCTAATGCCTTATTTACCAGTAGGTTTTTCCAGCTGACGCAAGGTCACCCATTCTGATTAGAAGAAAGGAGGTTTCCGCCTAAATATTCAGAAGCATCTTTTTTTACAGTGAGAGCTGTGAAGATGTGGAATTCTCTCCCTGAATCAGTCGTACAGGCTGATACTTTTAAGAAGGGGTTGGATGGCTTTTTAGCAATTGAAGGAATACAGAGTTATGGAAGATAGCTAATAGTACAAGTTGATCCAGGGACTGGACCATCTTGAAATCAGGAAGGAATTTTTTCCCCTCTGAGGCAAATCAGAGAGGCTTCAAATATTTTTCTTCCTCTGGATCAACTAGCAGTTAGGCAGGTTAAAATAGAGTTTAAAGATGGAACTTGATGGACGTGTGTCTTTTTTCAACCTAACTTACTATGTTACTATGTTACAATGTAAATATAATAAAAATCACAAAGAGTAAACAATTTGCATAAATATGAATACAAATTTGTATTTCGCAATGTAATAGTCTTCCTTAAACTGTTATTGCATTGAGAATTTTTCCTTGCCTACTTTTAAGAAGTGCTTGAAGGTATCGTAATCTTTTGGATCAAATTAACAACTTTTATTAGATTCACTGCGCATTGGCGCAAACTATAACATTTGCAAACCTTCTTCCACTGTCGGAATTTTAAATTTGTGCAAAAGAAAATGTATTTGTACAAAGATATAAATTTTCACATTGCGAATATTTTTCTATTACCTAGTTTTATTGCATTCCCCATAAGTCTCTTAAAATTGGCGGGATAAACAACTTTGTATGATATTTCTATTAAATACATATAAAACTTCCTTAAGACTGCAGCAGGTTCGCTAATGACTTAAAGTAGCTTAAAGTAATGGTATTCTGTACCTACAATACACACTGCATAAAAGTTAAATCTCTGTGCGTCATGCATTACTCAAATCTTCTCTGACGCCTGTACATTTTGCTGTCTATTATTATTATTATGCTTCATTCATATTGCTCCAGCAAAATAAGCAGTACTTTACAGAGTTCATTCTATATAGACATTAGTCATGGACATAGACAGTCAAGCTATGAAACATACTGTCAAATAATAGCATATATGCATACATGCATGTGCAGGTATGTGATCTATTGTCAGAAATGCATGGCCCTGGGGATTTCCGGATAAGTGATCTTTCCATAATTTGGATCACCATACCTTGAATGAAAAGTATGATTATTGAATCTTTATTAGATCATACTACTGCTAACAAGTTAACTGTTGCTTAGTTAATACAATAAAAAACATTTTTACATTTTGAATTTCTCCAGTATCTATATTTATTTTTTTATTTTCAACGTTTTTATTGGGTTTTCATAAACACAGATTATGATTTACATATTAAGTATGTCAAGATAAACATAGAAGAAAAATACACATTGGTGCATGGCATATCAAGGAATTGAACAAATAAGTACAAAGATTCCAAAGGAAAATAGATAACAGAGCATATAAAATAAAAGGGAAGAAATAATAAAAACCAAAATAAACCAAAACCTCACTCAGCAGTTTTACAGATTTAAATGAAGAGCACTATTAACTAATACACCAGTATCAAATATCAAAAATATCCTTGAACTAATGGAGATACTTTACATGTTAAACTATCAGATTTGTAATATCACGCAGTTTTTGCAATTCTTCAAATATTAAAAGCATTTTTCTTTGTTTTACCCTTCCCCAGGGAAGGCCACCTAGGCCCGGGCCAAGGGCGGCAGGATTTTAGGGGGGCGGCATGCTGCCCAACCACACCCACATTGGTTCAAAAACACTGGGGATGCACTGGAGATAAAATAATTTTTTAAATTCCCATGCGCCAATCCACATTGCTCCAGTCCACATGATGAAAATTTGCACGAATAAAGGGGAGGGGAGAGGGGCAATGAACAGCAGTGGGCCTAGGGGCGCCCACTACGTAAATTTGGCCCTGCCCTTCCCTTTTTATATACTTCTAAATTTCAACAAAACAGATCCTAGGACCTTGACCTAATACAGTATTATAACATCAGTTTTGACCATTTCTACAGGCTGCCATTTTAGAGAAGGATCACTGAATTACAGATATGATGAATAAAACAAGATGTGACACTTGTTAATCGACTATTACTCCACATACTGTACAAAATGATTTAAATAACTCATGCATTCCCATTTATGGAGAGTTTTACGTGTTAATGTCTCTATCTGTTGTTAAGCTTAAACAAATTCATTTAGATGAGGTTTTACAAGGTAAAGAGAAAACCAATGTTAGAATAAAGAATTTTTACAATAAGCACCAGCTATAATTTTATAATTTATGAAATAAGATCTATCTTTTATTACTTGAAATTGCAAAAGTTCTTTACAACACTGTACGCAAAATAAAATGGATGAAAAACTACAAATTTGATAAAGAACTTGAAAAAGCACTGTGACTTTCCACACCTTGCAGAGACCAAATTTGCACTTGCCTGCAAGCTTGCTCTTCCCGGCATGCTAAGACCTGTTACCATTCTAGCTCTCACCAGGACATTGTGACTTTGATTTTTGACTGCTGGGCAATCTTTTTCACCAGATGGAGTGGACTGCAAGGTGGAAATTAGGTGTCCTTGTGCCTTCCTATCTATTAGTTGAAAAGAAAATGTTGAACTGAGAATTTTTTACCCTTGTACTTCTTTCTCCTAAGCTCAAAGCCCTTACTTAATTCAACTATTAATTAATTTAAACCATTCTAGAGGCAATAACAATTTATTTTATTTGTTAACCTTTCTATATATATTTATTACATATCGCAAATAACATTTCTTCAATTCATTACCAAATTGTATATATTTGAGCTACTTACATGTAAGCATTATATTCATAGCCCAATATGGATTTATGGCAAGGATTGACGTTTCGGTCAGGATCTAAGACCGTTATCATCTTGATAGTCTTGATATCATCTTGATAGTCGATCCTTGCGACTATGGTTTTAATCTTTTGATAAATAAAGAAATAAATATTTTTTAAACTCCGGAGTGCGCTGCTTACAACTGTGGATTTGATGTATGTGAAGCGCTGCTGCAGCACCCGGTCCAGATTGCCTAGAAGGGAGTGCAGAGACCTGCCTGGGTTTCTATATATATATATATATATATATATATATATATATATATATATATATATATATATATATATATATATATATATATATATATATATATATATATATATATATATATATATATATATACAGCATTATTCAATTAGAAAAGAAGTCCGCACACGCAGGTCTTAAAGACCTGAATAAAATTTGCACCTCCATAACATAAACACAAACACAGATACCAAAAAAATTCTTTAATCCTTATTTAAACCCGTTGGATATAAAGATTTGAGTTTTTTAATCCACCATACCTCCCTTCTCTTTAACTTTAGTTCTCTGTCCCCTCCTCTTTTTAACAGAGGCACAGTTTCCAGTAACATAAATCTTAATTGATCTGCAGTATGTCCCTTATACAGAAAATGTTTTGACACAGGTGATGTAGTATTGCCTAGATTTATACTCGAATGATGTTGAGAAACACGTGACTTCACCATCGGTGTGGTCTTACCGATAAAGATGAGACCACACGGACACGTCAACACGTAAATTGCAAATTTGGAGACACAAGTATAGTGTCCACGTAACTGTATAATTTGTCTAGTACGGGGATGAATAATTTCCTTACCCTTTAAAGGAACAGTTCCGTGTGAAAATAAAAACTGTGTAAATAGATAGGCTGTGCAAAATAAAAAATGTTTCTAATATAGTTAGTTAGCCAAAAATGTAATGAATAAAGGCTGGAGTGAACAAATGTCTAATAAAACAGCCAGAATCAAACTTCATACTTTTCAGCTCTATAACTCTGAGCTAGTCAGTGAATTGAAGGGGGGCCACATGGTACATTTCTGTTCAGTGAGTTTACAATTGATCCTCAGCATTCAGCTCAGATTCAAAAGCAACAGATATGACCTATGAGGCCCCCCCTCAGGTCTCTGATTGGTTACTGCCTGGTAGCCAGGGTAACCAGTCAGTGTAAACCAAGAGAGCTGAAAAGCAGGAAGTAGTGTTCTGACTGACATGTTATATATAAAATCACTCCAGCCTTTATACATTACATTTTTGGCTAACTAACTGTATTAGAAACATTTTTTAATTTGCACAGCCTATCTATTTACCCAGTTTTTATTTTTACACTGAACAATTCCTTTAATCCATATAGGCACTGTACACATCTTAGACAGGGGAACATGACTTTTGAACTACCACCCCAAAAGGTATTCACTCTCTAGGCTTGACTTTCATTTGGGATGAAGTGACAATTTACTAACAGGCATAGAGGACATTTCACTAGCGAAATAAATTGTTGCTAGCACAGTTTCGCTCCCTATCGCCAGGCAAATTTTCACTCAGGTGAACAATCATTACTCTGCAAATTCAAAAAAGTGAGAATTCTACAGAACGTTACCTGTTTCGCCAGAGTTTCCTGGCAAACTGAAAAGATGAAGCTACATCTCAATCTTATGTCATTTACATCATATGCTGCATGCTGAAAAGTCATAAAATTTCTAAAAACCACTGAAGTTTTTTCCTATTTTAAAGTGTGATTACCTTCAAAAGTTGTAACTATTAAAAAGTTTTGTGTTAACATTTTTTTATAACCATTTGAGGGGCATGCCACATTTGTTTTAGGGTGGGCCACTTCAAGCATTTGCACCAACATCTCTTTATTATTAAAGACATCTATATGACTTATATGTACACGCCCTATTCAAATTGACCTACAAGGCTGAAATGAATTTTAGTGAAAGTTCGCTATGAAATGCTTACATTCTTGAATTAACGCTCGCAAAACTTCACCAGCGTCCAGCTGCAGAGATGCAACTTCGCATCTTAGTGAATTAGCGCAGTGGTAGCGAATATGTGCCTGATGAATTGGTGTGAAGTGTTGTGAGGCCGTTGCAGTTGAAAATTTGCACTTTAGTGAATTTGCCCCAGGAAGGCTTACGTCAGGGAAGAAAACTGTACCAGCAATGAAACAAGCTAAGGTTAAATTCATATAGATGAACATTTCAATGCAATAGCATGGAAGGACTATTCCTTAGGTACTCTAAAGCACCACCTTGTATTTTTTTTTGCATTTATAAATACCAAAAAAGTACTAAAATGTCTGTGTCAAAATGTGCCAATAGGTAACACATTTTCAACAATACCCGTCCTGTGAACACTAATGTAAGATTCCTTGCACTAAACAGTTTAAGGGGCACATTTACTAACGGTCGAAAATCAAGGGTCAATTAACCCTCGATATTCGACCGTCAAAGTAAAATCCTTCGACTTCGAATTTTGAAGTAGA
Source organism: Xenopus laevis (assembly GCF_017654675.1). Taxonomy (NCBI): domain Eukaryota; kingdom Metazoa; phylum Chordata; class Amphibia; order Anura; family Pipidae; genus Xenopus; species Xenopus laevis. Next base: position 64,952,708 of record NC_054374.1, read on the forward strand.
AGGATTTACCGCATTTCCTACAATCGAACAATAGAAGGAAAAATCGTTTAATGATTTTAATCCATCGATCGAACGATTTTCCTTTGATCAGAAATTGGTTAGAAAGCCTATGGGGACCTTCCCCATAGGCTTACATTGATGTTCGGTAGGTTTTAGGTGGCAAAGTAGTTGGTCGAAGTTTTTTTTAAAGAGACAGTACTTCGACTATCGAATGGTCAAATAGTCGAACGATTTTTAGTTCGAATTGTTCTATTCGAAGTTGAAGTCGTGGTCGAAGTAGCCAATTCGATGGTCGAAGTAGCCAAAAGAAACATTCGAAATTCGAAGTATTTTTTCTTCTATTCCTTCACTCGAGCTAAGTAAATGTGCCCCTAAATGTTGCTTATAGCACAATGTTTGAAATAAACATACAAACTGTGTTTAACATACATGACACAGATACATGAATCCCATTTTCACATGACAATTCATTCTAAAACTAAAGGTGCAGCAATTGCTCAGGATATTTATTTAGGATCTACTGAAAGGCACACAGGTGCCTATTTTTCTCCTGTATTGCCTAGTCTCATCAAGAAATGTATTCTCTAAATACCAGGTACCACTTTCAAAAGACCATAAACACAAAAATACAAATACTTTGGGTAAAGGAAATCTACACCACAGCAAATGAATTAGAAAGTGAACACATCAAGCGATTAGCAGCCCCACTGTGTTTCCTGTAATTGACAAAATGATGAAATCTTTGTCTAACAAGCACGGTTACTGTATTAACCATAATGAGGTATCACTTTGCAAGACACTTTCTTCAAAACTGTTTTAACACCCTGTTCTAGTCAATGGCCTGTTGTGCCTTAGTACGTAATGTTTAATAACTGATAATTAAATTAAATGACAATTTTCAGTTTTCTGAAAATGTGATTAAGTATTTATGGCTGTTTAAATTATGCTAATAAGAATTTAGCTGCAGCCTGAAGTTTTGCTTTTAATATGTACTCATATTTTCTCACCATGAAATAAGCCCTACATTTACCATATTTTTTAGAAAATTATATCTGACGTCATATAATATATTACAAAATAAGTTTAAAATCAAACTGTATGCATCCCAAAGATGTGAGTCCAACCTAACCTGTGGTAATTGCATATATTGTTAAACTAAAAAGGGTTTCTTGTTCTGCATACATTTTGTTGTTTTTTTTAAGAATAAAGTCAAAATATTGCATTCAGTTGTTTAGGCTTTTTTTTAAATTAATAAATATATAGTAGTAATAATTGATTCATGCTTCATTTCTCAAGGCTAGACTACATATACTTGGAGGTACAATTATGTAAAAGTCATAGGTTACCTGCCCAGATGTTGAAATATCTGGTTGCTATCTTTTTATCATCTGGATCACCCTTTCAATGTGACTATAACTGGCAGTTTGTGTAGTAGGTTTCTATTCTTCTACCATTTTATCTGTAATCACTCCTACTGCTATGTCTACAAAATGTTTTCCTTATAGAAAAAAATTACTGGTACACAAAAACTTTTAGCAGCTAATCTGTCTCTCTCCCACATACACATGTACATCTCTCACTCTCTTGCACACAGGCACATCCAGATTGTCTCTTACACACAAACATGTTTAGATTCTCTCCTACATACATAAGCAGACTCATCCAGATTAACCTGATTTCTCTCACATCTCAATTTCAGGTGCCTCTGGGAGGAGAGGGGTTAAACCTACCTGAAGCCTTCCACCAATCAAATGCTGGGGGATGTTTGCTTGTTGCTTGAGCAAACAAGTTTGTGTGTTGAAGTGGGGTGTTGTGAAAAGCTTATTTTAGTTATTTGGTGATTTCCAGCTATCAGTTTTTGATCTTGGCTTGTCTGATCCTTGGGTACGGTATTGTCTATCTTATTGGTTAAGCTTGACTCTGTAGTTTCTGCCTCTGTTTATTCCCAGGTACTCCACTATCAGTTCCCCCATGTGTATGATCTGGCAGCTAACTATGCTCATGTCTCACCCCATAGTACTGTGCATCTTGACCATTCCTCTGTCCCAGTGTTCTCAGGGGTGACGCTCACTCCCTGCCTCTCTGGCACTATTGTGTGGTATAGTTCTGCATCCAGCTGAACTCACAAGCAAAGAGCTGGAGGTTGTTAATACAATTCTATTATGAGTTGTAGATCTGCATCCAGCTATATTTGTAAAGTAAAGAGTTGAGGCAGGTTAATAAAATTTCTGGTACTGTTGTGGGAATATAGTTCCTTCAGCATCTAGAGTCATACATTAAAAACCGATGACTTTACTGACCTGTTGGATGTTTGGGGACTAGAGACAAGTGGTCCAAGCAGCAATCATGAAGTTGTTTATTTTCAAAGTGCTAAGGAGAAAATAATCTTTTTTGCTGCACCCAAGGTTGATATTTTGAGTAGAGCAAACACTTTTCTAAGCAACAATGCACTTCCCCCTTCCTGTAAAGGATTTTCCATGTTTAAAGCTGTAATGCTTTCTTTTTCACATATTGTGTCCTATCTCCGATAAGCAGGTGTCTGTAACAAAGCATCTACTTGTTACAAACTGTCACTCAATAATGTTGCTGCTGTGCTCCACCAAGGAGAAAGAAAACCAGATGTACTTTTTTGTATTGGCTGATTTGACATTACTGTTGTTGCTAATTTTAGCTCTCCAGGATAATTAGTTATGTTAGATGCATTTAGGCGTTGAGGCATTTTCTCATTTTCAGGTAAGGTGTTTTACCATCCTTCAAACACATCCCAAATAACTTTTAAGCCTAACAGCATGCCATTCTGTATCTTCATATGAACCATCCATTGTCTGCACAAACCAATTTCAGCTTAGCATCCAACCTCATCTTAAATTCTCTTGTGTTAGACTTAACCAGTAAACCCCCGATTCTCTAAAGAATCGTTAATGAAAGAATGGTAACAACAGTGAGGCAGCAAAATGCGATGGGTGCTGATTCACTCGGCATCCCCAGGCAGCAACTGGCGACGCTAATTTGTGGGGATGTAGAGTGAATCTGTGCCTATTGCTTGTTATTACCTATCTGCTATTAGAATTCTTAAATTTTGAGTTTATTGGTAGTAAAGTGTTACTGAAAAATTTCTTTATAAACAACATTTTTTGTGAAAATGTTCTCCTGTCCTTGAATGAGTTCTCCCTGGTGAGCTGTACTTAAAATCTTGACTTTAACATCAGATGAACGCTGCACTCTTGAAAATGCAACATAAAGTTGACCATGACCAAACACAGGCTCAGATAGGTAAATGCCGACTTTATCCAATGTTTGTCCTTGTGATTTGTTGATTGTCATGGCAAATGCAGCCTTAATGGGGAATTGTCGTCGTTTAAGTTTAAAAGGTAATTCCTGGTCAGAACTGGTAAGGTCAATTCTGGGAATCAAAACAGTATCACCGCTATGGGATCCTGTAAGCACTTCTGCCTTGATAACATTTTGTCTCATGCTCTTCACAACCAACCGTGTACCGTTACATAAACCTTGCTTAGTGTTAGGGTAGGGGCACACGGCGCGATTTCGCCGCGATTCTGCGCTGGGCGAGTTGTCGCTGCGTTTTTTAAGCCGAAATAGCTTTGCTAACTTTGGCGCTGGCGTCAATGCAAATCGCGGCGAAATCGCTGCGCTAATTCACACGCGGCGATTCTTTTTCTACTGTCGCCCGGAAACGCTCAGCGAGGCAACTTCGGACGACAATAGAAAACGAATCGCCGCGTGTGAATTAGCGCAGCGATTTCGCCGCGATTTGCATTGACGCCAGCGCCAAAGTTAGCAAAGCTATTTCGGCTTAAAAAACGCAGCGACAACTCGCTTAGCGCAGAATCGCGGCGAAATCGCGCCGTGTGCCCCTACCCTTAAGGTTTCTTAACAGCATGACTATTGTTCCTACTTTGAGTATAAGATTGTGTTGTGGTAATCCAGCATTGTTGATAGTGTTTAAATATTCTAATGGGAAGTTAAGTTTCTCACTTTCGTCTTCAGAATCAATACAGTCAGTACTCAGAAAGACACAGCTTTGTCCAGGAAGTAATGCAATCACTTGGTTGTTTATCATGTCAACATCAATATTTTTTGGAGATAATATAGCCCGTTTTGCTAAAAATGGCCACCCACGCAGGTACGCAACCGGTTCCCCTCCTAGAGTGACGCTAGCGCCGCCATTAGACAAACTTGCAAAGGAGTAGCAAGATGGCCGACGCTTATACAGACTTTAGTGGGCGGATGACAAACTCGCAGAGGAGTAGCAAGATGGCCGACGCTTATACAGACTTTAGTGGGCGGATTTGGCAGTGGGCGGATGACAAAGTCGCAGAGGAGTAGCAAGATGGCCGACGCTTATACAGACTTTCGTGCAGGTACGCAACCGGTTCCCCTCCTAGAGTGACGCTAGCGCCGCCATTAGACAAACTTGCAAAGGAGTAGCAAGATGGCCGATGCTTATACAGACTTTAGTGGGCGGATGACAAACTCGCAGAGGAGTAGCAAGATGGCCGACGCTTATACAGACTTTAGTGGGCGGATTTGGCAGTGGGCGGATGACAAAGTCGCAGAGGAGTAGCAAGATGGCCGACGCTTATACAGACTTTCGTGCAGGTACGCAACCGGTTCCCCTAGTGTGACGGTGAGCGCATCTGCCTCCCTAGATCCTAACCTTCCAGCGGTCGCCGCCTGAGTGAGCAGGAAAGAAGAGGCGGCGGGAGGCAGAAGGAGACGGTGAGCGCATCTGCCTCCCTAGATCCTAACCTTCCAGCGCATCTGCCTCCCCGATCCTAACCTGTTCTGATCCTAACCTTCCAGCACATCTGCTAATCGAAGGCCGCATCTATGTCTTTCGGCTGAAGTTGCGCGCGCATCTCATAGATCCTAACCGAAGTTGCGTGCGCATCTGCCTCCCCTCCACTCGGGACATAGATAGGCCTTCGGTTAGTATATAGGATAGCTGTATCACCCAGTTGTTCAATGACTGTTGCTTTCTTGTTTTTGCACTGCTGGTGGCAGTTCTGCATACAGTTTAGTAATATATCCAACAACTCTTTTGTTTTATGTAGATTCAACAACTTTCTTGTATTTTAAAACTATGCAGAAATATTAAGAATACACCCTTCCTTTTCCATTGTATCATTCTCCAGTGATAATATTCTTTAAAGAAACAGTAACATCAAAAAATGAAAGTTTAGTATATAATGTAGTATATAATGTAGTGTTGCTGGTAAAACTGGTGTATTTGCTTCAGAAACTCTACAAAAGCTGCTGTGTAGCCGTGGGAGCAGCCATTCAAAGTTGAAAAAGGAGTAAAGGCACAGGATACACAGCAGATAACAGATATGCTCTTTAACATACAAGGGGATTCTTCAGAACTTATCTACTGTGTATCCTGTGCTTGAATGGCTGCCCCTATGCCTACATAGCAGCTTGTTTATATAAACAATTGTAGAGTTTTTGAAGCATATACACCAGCTGTACCAGTGCAGGGCAAATACATTCTGTTGTAATTCCTTTTAAAAACTTTCTTTTTTTGGTTTTACTGTTCCTTTAAAGACTATTATCCCTGGAGAATGATATAATGGAAAGGGAAGGGTGTATTAATATTTCTGCTTAGATTTAAAAAACAAAAGAGTTGTTGGATAGTTACATAGTTACATAGTTACATAGGGTTGAAAAAAGACAAAGTCCATCAAGTTCAATCCCTCCAAATGAAAACCCAGCATCCATACATACACCCATCCCTACTTTTAATTAAATTCTATATACCCATATCTATACTAACTATAGAGTTTAGTATCACAATAGCCTTTGATATTATGTCTGTCCAAAAAATCATCCAAGCCATTCTTAAAGGCATTAATTGAATCAGCCATCACAACATCACCCGGCAGTGCATTCCACAACCTCACTGTCCTGACTGTGAAGAACCCCCTACGTTGCTTCAAATGAAAGTTCTTTTCTTCTAGTCTAAAGGGGTGGCCTCTGGTACGGTGATCCACTTTATGGGTAAAAGGGTCCCCTGCCATTTGTCTATAATGTCCTCTAATGTACTTGTAAAGTGTAATCATGTCCCCTCGCAAGCGCCTTTTTTGCAGAGAAAACAACCCCAACCTTGACAGTCTACCCTCATAATTTAAATCTTCCGTCCCTCTAACCAATTTAGTTGCACGTCTCTGCACTCTCTCCAGCTCATTTATATCCCTCTTAAGGACTGGAGTCCAAAACTGAACTGCATACTCCAGATGAGGCCTTACCAGGGACCTATAAAGAGGCATAATTATGTTTTCATCCCTTGAGTTAATGCCCTTTTTTATGCAAGGATATATAAATAAACTGTATTCGGAGCTGCCACCAACAGTACAAAAACAAGAAATCAACAAGTCATTGAACAACTGGGTGATAAAGCTATAAAAATCCTAAAATCTAAAACAAGAGAATTTAAGATGAGGTTGGATGCGTTCTTATTAAATTAGAAAATAATCAGTTGCTGGTGTAAATACAGGTGGAGAAAACTTTGTTTTGACAACATATGGTACACGCAGTGCATCTGATTTCACTGAGGCGCAAAATATCCCAGCATTCAGTGTATATGATTGTGACGATCGCCGCCTGGAGCAGGTCCAAGAGCTCCGGGCGGCGCGTCCCTCCTTGCCGGCTTCGCTTCCAAAATGGCGGCGCCCATGGCCGCCACGTGGGTAGCGGCGCCGGCGCGATGACGTCAGCGCACCGACGTCGGCGCAAGGGCGTCAATGACGTCACAATGGTGCCAAATTCAAAATAAAAACGCCAACTAGACGCCAGAATGGCGCCCAAGTATAGGACTACTTTCCCTATAGTATCCTGGGTTTCCTGTGAAGCTTTATTGCTATATCTTGTTCCTGATTTATATTCTGACCCTTTGCCTGGACTTTGGACTTTGCTGATATCTGCCTGCCTGTGAACTTTTGCCTGGATCTCGACTACTCTTTTCTTTAACCCTTTGGACACCGCGAACTTGCTCCCTCAAGAGGGCTTCCTCCTCGATCCTGACAACCTCCCTCGTGGGAGCATCCCGGCTCCCTGACATTATACTTGGGCCATGGATCCTACTGAGGAAGCTACGCCTGATGTCGGACGAGTGCTCCGCGGACTGGCGTCCCGCATGCAGGAATATGAAGCCCAGCAGTACCACATAGGACAGGCACTCGATACCCTTCTCTCCCGAGTGCCTCCAGCGCCTCCTGCTTCCCAAGCGGCTGCAAATCCTCCCATGGCGGACGTCTCGTCTAGCACAGGTTTCTCGTCTGGTGAGCCTCGTATTCCGCCTCCTCCTCGCTTCAGTGGGGACCCACAGGCCTGCAGAGGTTTTGCTACACAGTGCCAGATCCAGTTCGAGTTTCAACCCTCGCACTTCCCCAATGAACGTTCCAAGGTGGGGTATGTGATGTCTCGTTTGGTGGGCAAACCGCTTGAGTGGGCAACATCTCTTTGGGAGAAGAATTCTCCACTGACTTTTGATGCCAAGGCGTTTCTTCAAGCGTTTCGTACGGTGTTTGATGCCCCGGGTCGGGTCACAAATGCTCCTTTTTGCCTTCTGCAACTCCGTCAGGGAAACCACAGTGTCAGTGACTATGCTATTGACTTTAGAACTTTGATGGCTGAGACTTCCTGGAATGACGATGCCTATAAGGCCGTATTCTATCAAGGTCTGTCTATTCGCATTAAAGATGATCTTGTCTCCAGGGAGTTCCCTGATCTGCTGGAAGACCTGATTGCACTATCCATTAAGGTGGACACTCGTCTTAGAGAGCATCAAGTAGAGAGGGAGTGTTGTAAACGATTTCAACCCGTGTTGGCACCTCGCTTCCAGAGACCTCTCTTGCAAACTCCAGCTGCTCAAGCCTCTCCTTCTCCTCCGGAGGAACCGATGCAAGTTGGAAGGGCTCGTCTCTCCGAACAAGAAAGACTCCGTAGACGAATGGCTGGCTTATGTCTGTATTGTGGCGGACAGTCTCATTTTGCAAACTCTTGTCCGGTGAAGCCCACGAGTTCTGTTCCTCGAGGTATTTCCAGGGTAACTCATGTAGGGGGCACTACTCTGAAGTCTCAAGTGAACTCTCACAGGTTTCTCCTTCCTTTACAGATTCGCCTAGCCACTAAGACCATTGTCGGCTCCGCTTTCATTGACTCTGGAGCTGCTGGGAACTTCATGGACGCTCTTTTCGCCAAACACATGGAAGTTCCCTTATTCCCATTGTCCACTCCGCTTCGTGTCACTGCCATTGACGACAGACCCCTGGTGGCTGAATTTATCTCCATGACGACTGGTGAATTGCCTGTGCAGGTTGGGACGCTGCATAAAGAAAGACTTTCGTTCCTAATTATTTCCTGTCCATCAGTTCCAGTCGTTTTGGGTCTCCCTTGGCTACGCCTGCATAATCCCACCATTGATTGGTCCGCAGGACAGATTTCCCATTGGAGCCCATTTTGCCAGAAGCATTGTCTTCCTGCTGAACCCCTCCAGAGGGTGAATATCTCTATGTCTGATCTGAAGACTCTACCCTCCTTTTACAGGGAGTTCTCTGATGTATTCTGTAAGAAGTCTGCAGAATTCCTTCCTCCACATCGACAATACGATTGTCCTGTCGATCTTCTGCCTGGAACCATGCCCCCTAGAGGTCGTACTTATCCTCTCTCTCCAGCGGAAACCACTGCCATGAAGCAATATATCCAAGAGAATCTCCAGCAGGGGTTTATTCGCCCTTCTACTTCTCCTGCCGGGGCTGGATTCTTCTTCGTGGAAAAGAAGGATGGAGGTCTACGTCCCTGCATTGACTACCGGGGTCTTAATAAAATCACCGTTAAGAACCGGTATCCCTTGCCCCTGATTGCTGAACTCTTTGACCAACTGAAGGGGGCTAAAATCTTCACTAAGTTGGATCTCCGTGGGGCGTATAACCTTATCCACATCCGGGAAGGTGACGAATGGAAGACAGCATTCAACACTCGGGATGGGCACTACGAGTACCTCGTAATGCCCTTTGGTCTCTGCAATGCCCCCGCTGTCTTTCAAGAATTCGTGAACGACATTTTCCGGGATCTCTTGGGAAAATTTGTGGTCGTGTACCTAGATGACATCTTGATTTTCTCCAAGGACCTTGCAAGCCATCGCTCTCAGGTGAAGGAAGTACTCTCTCGTTTGAGGAAGAACTCTCTCTTTGCCAAACTGGAGAAATGTGTGTTTGAAGTGTCCAAGATCCCTTTTCTGGGCTATATCATCTCCCCAGAGGGTTTCGAGATGGATCCTGTGAAAGTGTCTGCAATCCAAGAGTGGCCTCTACCCCTAAGTACTAAGGCAATCCAGAGATTCATTGGTTTTGCTAACTACTATCGGCAATTCATTAAGGGATTCTCTTCTCGTATTGCTCCAATCCTTGCTCTCATCCAAAAAGGGGGTAAACCCAGCTCTTGGCCCCCACCTGCTGTTGAAGCTTTTCAATCCTTGAAGGATGCCTTCACTTCTGCTTCGGTTCTCCGCCATCCTGATCCAGAGTTACCTTTCTTCATCGAGGTGGATGCTTCTGAAGTTGGAGCTGGAGCTATCTTGTCCCAAAGACATCCCTCTGATGGGAAGCTGCATCCATGTGGGTATTTCTCTAAGAAGTTCTCTCCTGCGGAGCAAAATTATGATGTAGGAAATCTAGAACTCCTGGCGGTTAAGCTTGCCTTAGAAGAGTGGCGTCACCTCCTTGAAGGTTCCTTGATCCCAGTCACGATCTACACAGATCATAAGAATCTTGAATTCATCCAATCTCTCAAGAGGCTGAATCCCAGACAAGCAAGGTGGTCTCTCTTCTTCTCTCGATTTAACTTCGTCTTGACTTTTCGCCCTGGCTCCAAGAATCGGAAGGCCGATGCTCTGTCTCGAAGTTTCACTCCGGTGGATCGTACTCCTGAAAGACTAGAGCCTATTATTCCTCCTGTCAAGGTCATCGCTTCCTTGTACCCTCAATTCGCTGATCAAATCCTGGCTGGTCAATCTTCTGCTCCTCCTGATACCCCCATTGGGATGGCGTTTGTCCCCTCCGAGTTACGTCTGCCCATTCTTCAACAGACTCACTGTTCCAAGCAAGCTGGACATCCCGGTCCAGAAAAGACTCTTGAACTCCTTCGACGTTTAGACTGGTGGCCGACTATCCGAAAAGATGTCAAAGACTTTGTTTCTGCCTGTACTGTTTGTGCCACTTCCAAGTCCAGCCATTCTCGCCCCAGTGGGTTACTACAGCCGTTGCCTGTTCCCTCTCGTCCTTGGATGCATTTGGCAATGGACTTCATTGTTGAACTTCCTCCCTCCTGTGGGAACACCGTGATTTGGGTTGTCATTGACCGCTTCAGCAAGATGGCCCACTTCATCCCTCCATCTGCAGTGGAGTTGTCACAGTTGTTCATCCAGTTCATTTTTCGCCTGCATGGCTTCCCAACTGAGATTGTTTCTGACAGAGGGTCTCAATTCACGGCTAAATTCTGGCGTTCCCTGTGCAAAGATCTAGGTATTAATCTTCAGTTCTCCTCAGCTTATCATCCCCAGACTAATGGAGCGGCTGAGCGAGTGAACCAAGCCTTGGAACAGTTCTTGAGGAACCACGTTTCCCTTTGTCAAGATGATTGGTCTGATCTCCTCCCGTGGGCGGAATTTGCTCATAACAATGCCTGCCATGCTTCCACTGGAAGGTCCCCATTTATGTCTGTGTATGGTCTACATCCTCTAGCCTTCCCACAAGACTTTGTGTTGTCTGATGTTCCGGCCGCTGATGACCATGCAGCCCACATGTCTGCTATTTGGGCTGCAACCAAGTCAAACCTGGAGAAGAGTGCTCTGGTTCACAAGTCGTTTGCAGATCATAGACGTAGACCCTCTCCTCCCTACAAGGTCGGTGATAAAGTCTGGTTGTCTTCCAGGAACATTCGGTTGAAGGTACCAACTCCTAAGTTGGGTCCGAGGTTCGTAGGTTCATTTCCCATTTTGGAGGTGATCAATCCTGTGGCTGTCAGACTTCAGCTTCCCCCTGAGATGCGAATTCCCAACGTGTTTCATGTCTCCTTGGTGAAACCCGCCACCTCCAACCGCTTTTCCGTGGTCCAGCCTTCCCCTCCTACTATCTCTGTGGATGGCCAACAAGAATATGAGGTGGAGAAGATCCTTGACTCCAGGATCTCCAGGGGCTCTCTTCAGTACCTCATCAAGTGGAAAGGCTTCGGCCCTGAAGAATGCTCCTGGGAAGGATGCTCTGATGTCCATGCTCCTCGTCTGGTGAGGGAGTTCCACTCCAAATTTCCCCAAAAGCCAAGTCCTGGTGGTCCGGAGGCCCCCGTGAGGGGGGGGTACTGTCACGATCACGGCCCGGAGCAGGTCCAAGAGCTCCGGGCGGCGCGTCCCTCCTTGCCGGCGTCGCTTCCAAAATGGCGGCGCCCATGGCCGCCACGTGGGTAGCGGCGCCGGCACGATGACGTCAGCGCGCCGACGTCGGCGCAAGGGCGTCAATGACGTCACAATGGCGCCAAATTCAAAATAAAAACGCCAACTAGACGCCAGAATGGCGCCCAAGTATAGGACTACTTTCCCTATAGTATCCTGGGTTTCCTGTGAAGCTTTATTGCTATATCTTGTTCCTGATTTATATTCTGACCCTTTGCCTGGACTTTGGACTTTGCTGATATCTGCCTGCCTGTGAACTTTTGCCTGGATCTCGACTACTCTTTTCTTTAACCCTTTGGACACCGCGAACTTGCTCCCTCAAGAGGGCTTCCTCCTCGATCCTGACAACCTCCCTGGTGGGAGCATCCCGGCTCCCTGACAATGATATAAGCAAGTACTGTATACAGTGTTGATTCAGGGATGGGTCCAGTTGTGTTTATGAAAAAGTCCAGTTTCAATAGAAAATAAAGAAGGTTTTAGTAAGTGTTTTACTTTTAAATATTGCAGCACAATGAAGCTCGTGACTAGTGATTTCTACTGAAATAAGTAAATTGGTTAGCTATTATAGCTTTATCTGAGACACTTCCTATATAAGCAATTGCTTTTCTGACTTTTATGTCTTTACATAAAGATTTTCACAGCATAGATAAGAGATGCCTATAGTTACATCTGGCGGATTAGCTATTCTATTTTGTATGGAAAATAATTGCAACTATAGGCTTAAAAACACTGCATGCTGAACATATCTTAAAGTAGTATAATTATAATGCATGCTGAGCATTATCATATTGCTTTTATTTTAATGTTCTTTTTTGTCCTGAGTTAAATGGGTGCCATGCATTTATTTGCCTACTTTCATAAAAAACACTACTGAAACCTGCATAGCCCTAGATATTTTTTCTAATTAGCAATAATATGATTCATTTGGCAGCCCTATACTATATTCATTTTCTTTAACTTTCCAGCAGAAATAGGATTTTCTATAAATGATACCTGTGTCTATGTATGGGTGCCATGCTTTTTCCTGATTAGTTCTATGATTCTCCTTCCACATCAAATAGAATGGAACTCAATATATCAATTCCAAGTGAGTATATATATTTTTTGTTTAACATGCATATTATTTTGAGGTTGGTATTACTGCTGCTTTGGGTATAACAGTAATAATAAGTAGTGTATCACACATTGTGTGTTTATAAAGTTCCTTATCTGGTAGGGACATGCTATGTGGTGATGTTGGTCAGCTGCCATAAAGTAAGCATGGGGTGACAGAGACACATTTGGAGAGCTTGGGTTATAAAGAGGAGGAGGTAAAAGAGGGAAAAACAGAAACATAAATCATTATTGGCGAACATCTCAGCTGAGAGCTGGACTGTCGCTTGCTGCTGCTCATGGTACAGCCCAGACATAAATCATAATTCCCCTACAATAGATCCCTTGCAGCCGCCATCAGGAAAAGTGTGCTGGTTTTATTGATTTTTTTGACACCAGGGCCCTGGCAACGGCCGCTCTGAATCATTATGAAATGAAACTGATTAGGAATTCATGGAATACTAAATAAATTTTACGAGCCCATTGTAAGTTTTGATGCATGGGGAGCGGAAAATGAAGACTAATGATATAAAAATTATAAAGCATGCTGAGCATTATTATACTACTATTGATTTGTTTCAGGCTGTACATCAGAATTGAAGCCTGTCTTGTGCAAAGTCAGACACACAGATGGTTGTTTTTAACACTGGCAGCAGAATTTCATATCTCACAACCCTTCACAAGCAGAGGCACAAGCAGTATATAATGCCAAAGGATTTGCTTTTTGGGCCTGCAGTCATTCCACATTTACAGAAAAGAGCCTTTAATAATTATAGGTCTCTTTTCAAAACATGCACACAATAAAGTTCGTTATTATGGTAATTGTCAGTCATTTAATTTTAAAAAACACTTTTACATTTATTGTATTATGGAATTTGAAAGCATTGCCTCAATAACAGAAACAAGAAGAGAACATATTACTAGAGGTTTGTCCATGCAATACTTTTTCCTTGTGTGATATGTAAACCCTGATAATGCAGAACTACTCTAAAACATCTGCTTTAAAATCTTACAGCAAACCTTTATTATGGTCTGTTATAAGTATTATTATTATAGTAGTTTTATTATGTTTTTATATGGTTATAACAACATAAAACATTGCATTTTCATTCTTCCATGTGTTCCCATTTAAGTCAATAATTGCCTACCAAAAATGTGAAGGTATTAAAGCCAACACAGATAATCTCTAGGACCAGGATGTCTACCAGAGCTTAAATCTTAATGATGCATAACATTTTCTGTCATAACGAGAGCTGATATTTTGCCTCAGCATGATTCCCCAGATTAGACAGTGCTTCTTTTTAATGAGTCCAATCAGAAACAAATGTGTTAAAAAAACAGGCAAATAATTATGTGTTTCATGATTGAAATGGAGATGTACATAAACAGTTCAATTTAGCTTTTTTTTTTTGCTACTCTTGTGATCTAGCTTTCTATATAAGACTGTAATATACTCCTTAAATTGACTGATTTTGTATGAAACATATACAGAATTCTTTAGGAATATTTGTTGTTAATTCTAAAATAAAGAGTTCTGTAGTAAATAGATAACACTGCCATCCATATTTTCAGTTTCATAACAATTAAAAGGCAATGTGGTTCATGATATTTTTTCCAAAAATGGCATAATAACTAAGGTATCTTATTTGCCTTTTCAGTGCTTTTCCGTGCTTGCCTGATCACCAGTTAAAGACAAACTGCTAGGTCCAATGCACAGAGAGACTTTACAAACCAATATGATTGGCATGCAGTAAAACAGAAATTAACGACATATTTATCTAGAACTGAATTGCTGAACTTTTCGAATTCACATGTAACCTTTTCATGTTACCTCAAAGTGCTATTTGACAACAAGACCCAGCATTTAGTCTGGTTACCCTCAATCCTACTAGGGTTGGAATATTTGTAAATCTATTTTATTATCCATTTTGAACATCCTGTTTATTGTTAAAGGGGAACTATCATGAAAATAAAAATTTTAATATAAGCTTCATCATACTGAAATGAGAAACTTTCTGAATACAATCAATTAAAAATTCTGTACCATTTCTGAAATAATCAAGTTTATCATCACTATTACTCTCTCAGCATCTGTTTCTCCTCATTCTGTCTTCATTCAGGAGTTGGGTGTCTGATGAATGATTCAATATATCTTATAGGGAAGCTCCTTTTGCTAGAAGATGTATTAGAACTCACTCTATTAAAATCAACAGAAATCCTGTCTCTCTACATGCAGGATTTGTGCAAAAGGCAGTTATTTTGTTAGATTTTGTTTGTACTGGAATCAGTCATTTGAGTGAACTCTGATACATCTGCTAGGATAGGGTGCATCTATAAGATATATTGGATCATTCATCTGACACCCAACTGCTGCATGAATACAGAATGAAAAGAAGCAGATGCTGGGAGAGGAATAGCGAATATAAACCTGATTATTTCAGAAACAATGCAGAATTTGAATTGATTGTATTTGGAAAGTTTCTTACTTCAGTATGAGGAAGCTTATATTAAATTTTCATTTTTGTGATTGTTCCCCTTTAAGGGAAACATGTCAGCTAGTTAAACCCCTTTTTAAAAATTGAGGGTCATGTTATAGATAAATGAGAAACTGGGTGTAGGAGCAGGTATTTAAGGGTTTAGGAGACCAGGTATTTAGGGCATAAATATTTTAATTATCCCTACCTACTGGCAGGGGTTGCTACTTTTCTTTGTTTGTCTCTCTGTGGATAAAGATTACCTGTAGGACTCACTGTGGGTCCTGCTAACTAAGGCTGGGGCCACTTTATTTTTCATGGTGACACTGGACCTAATACAGACTCTTCAGGTAATCCAACAAGAACATTTCCATTTATCACCACTCTTTGGGGCACATTAACTAAAGGGCGAATTGTGGATGTTTAACGAAAATTAGCTCAGTGCTAGAGAACTTTCGTGCCTTTCGCCAGACAAATTTTCGCTCAGGCGAACAATCGGTTATCTGCAAATTTTTCAAAGTGTAAACTTTCTAAAACGTTACTCCTTTCTACCAAAGTATACTTTGCCTGGTTCTACCTGGTGAATTGTTAAGATGAACTACATCCTAAACATTACTATGTCAGTGACATCATATTCTGTATTCAAAAAAAGTCATAAATTATTTGCACTTTTTAACCATTTGAAGCGCATTCCACATTTGTTTTAGGATCGGCTCATTTTTAGGACAATAGAGGATCTCTTTTGTCTTTATTTTGCTTCCTTGGACATTTTTATTAGGTGGCTACTTCACGCAATTTCACCATCACTAATAAATACATAGATATGACCTGTATGTCCCAGTCATATTTAAATTGGCATAAGTATGTTTGTGAAGTTTACATAAGAAGAAAGTAATGCTAGAGAAACTTTCGTGCTGACAAATTTATGCTAGTGATAGTATATCATTATCCATTTGCTGGCACAAATTGTCGCATTTTGATAAATATGTGTAGTCATAGTGAATTAACGTCTGATGTAGTTCCGCAAAGTATGGTGAACCTTTCCGAAGCGAAAAATTCGGACCTAAGTTAATGTGCCCCTTAGAGGCTCATTTATGAATGCAAGTAGAGCGTGCAAAGTGGAATTTGAGACAGACGTTTTTACCTTTTTTATTGTATCCATGTACTGATTCGCACATTAAAACACATGCAATTGTGCTTGTGTGCATTTGACAGATTGGACGCAAAAGAAATTAGGGAGTTGGAACGGCATCATTGCTGGCATTTGGCATTAAAATGACATCTGTGTGTGATTATGTACTGTAGGTGCAAATCTGCTGTACCTATTGATGCAGCCCGCAGTGGGAACCCTGGAATTACTACCACCATTCTTTCAAACAAACTAGTCAGACGCAGTGGCTCAGATAGGCACAACTGCACCCAGCAGCTACATCTATCTTTGAAAACATAAATAGAACGTGTTCCACATGACCACAGTAGCAGTTGTACAGTTACTCCACTTACTAAAAATCCCATAGGAATGAATGGAAAGTGTTTCAGTTTTTTGTGGTGAGGTCTAATCTGACATTTTGATAAATATGCCCCAAAGTATTTGAAATATATTATATCTTAATCCATAATACCTCCTCAAAAAACACTGCTGTTATATACATATAGCAAAGGTCTGCAGTACGGACACAACAATGGAATTGGCTTGGTTCAAAGTACAAAAAGAAAGGCCCTGTTTGTACCCTTTTTTTTAGCAGTTTGCACCTTGTCCAACAATCAGTGGCACTGCGCCAATGAAAGGAATTAAGAAACTTGCCTCAGACAGCTGAAATTTTATCTTCAGCCTTACTTTGTTGGTGGTATAAAAGAGGCAAACTGGATAGGAAATAAAATACAGCTTGGTGTATTAAAAGTCAGTGAAAGTTTCTTTTAAACTTGTTGCTATAAATTATTTGGAACTTGACGTGGCATGCCTATGTGTCATATCCACTGAATAAATGAAATCAGGGCACGAAAATATTACTTTAAAATAAGGGATAAGTACAGCTCATTACTCTCTGCCTTGCCAGTTTTATATGGATGAAACATGGGATGGACTAATTGGTTTGGACTTGACCACAGGTCCAATTATAGAAACATATTGGTTCGCAGCATTATTATATACACTGCTGTGCAGGAAATTGTGTGAAAATTTAACGGATTTCAGATGTAATAATGGAGAATATGACTCAGCAAAGGTTTAAATGTCTGAATGGGAACACTGCAGCTTGCTTAAAATGTATCTCCTGTGTACTGAAAGCTTATTCTGTGTCATAGCGATTCAAAAAAATTGCAGTGTCAGTTTACAAATTTATTCAGCCTGTGAAAACAAATTACTTTCCACACTAAGGCTAAATAATGCATTTCCTAGCTCTGTGCTTAAATGTGAAATAAAATAAATATAAATCACAGGAAAGATCAGTCCATCTTAAGCATTACATGTATTATTTGAAGATGCATTGTATACAAAAACCCACCATATGATGTAAGACCACCATTTGGATTTTCTTCTGCTGTTTTAGATGTGGTTCTATTGTTAACAGTGGGTTGGATCACGTTGATCTGGAAAATTTGGTGACTAGTCTATGTTGAGGAGGCAAGACAATAAAGGGGCAGTATACTGTCCTGTACAATACAAATTCAATTAACAGGTCTTGTGCTAAGCATGTTTTCCCTATTGTTTTAATCACTATAAATGTTTTTATTACTACAGGGAAATTGAAGCTACACCATGTTTGGTCCGTTAAGGGTATGTTCACCTTTGAGCAATAGCAAAAAACATTTTTGTAAATTATCTTCATTATTCTAATTGTTTCCTATTGAAGATACACACAATGTAAGATGTGGATCAGTGGCAACACCACTCTGTAAGGGAAGAAGCCAAGACATTTAAGACTTAATCTGTACTACCTATACCTTCCCTCTCTTGCATCATTTGTATATGTTGACATAGTAACAACATAGTAACATAGTAACATAGTAAGTTAGGTTGAAAAAAGACACACGTCCATCAAGTTCAAAATTTTTTTTAACCTGCCTATCTGCCAGTTGATACAGAGGAAGGCAAAAAAAACCCCATCTGAAGCCTCTCCAATTTGCCTCAGAGGGGGAAAAAATTCCTTCCTGACTCCAAAATTGCAATCGGACTAGTCCCTAGATCAACTTGTACTATGAGCTATCTTCCATAGCCCTGTATTCCTTCACTTGCTAAAAAGCCATCCAATCCCTTCTTAAAGCTATCTAATGTATCAGCCTGTACAACTGGTTCAGGAAGAGAATTCCACATCTTCACAGCTCTCACTGTAAAAAAAACCTTCAGAATATTTAGACGGAACCTCTTTTCTTCTAATCAGAATGGGTGAGCTTGTGTCAGCTGGAAAGACCTACTGGTAAATAAAGCATTAGAGAGATTATTATATGATCCCCTTATATATTTATACATAGTTATCATATCAACCCTTAAGTGCCTCTTCTCCAGCGTGAACATCCCCAATTTGGCCAGTCTTTCCTTATAGCTAAGATTTTACATACCTTTTACCAGCTTAGTTGCCCTTCTCTGCACAGTCTCTAATACAATAATGTCTTGTTTGAGTGATGGGGACCAAAACTGTACAGCACATTCTAGATGGGGACTTACCAGTGCTCTATAAAGTGGAAGAAGGCCCCCTTCCTGTCGTGAATCAATGACCCTTTTAATACAGCTCAAGACCTTATTTTCCCTTGATGCTGCTGACTGGCATTGCTTGCTACAGCCAAGTTTATCATCTACAAGGACTCCAAGGTCCTTTTCCATAATGGATTTGCATAGTGCAGTCCCATTAAGGGTATAAGTGGCTTGGATATTTTTACATCCCAGGTGCATAACTTTACATTTATCAACATTGAATCTCATTTGCCACTTAGCTGCCGAGATTGCCAGTTTGTCAAGATCCTGTTGCAAGGATGACACATCATGGATGGAATTAATTTGGCTGGATATTTTTGTGTTATCTGGAAACACTGATACATTGCTTACAATAACCTCCCCTAAGTCATTAATTTAAGTTAAATAAAAGTGGACCCAATACCGAGCCCTAAGGGACCCCACTAAGAACCTTACTCCAAGCAGAGAATGTACTATTAATAACCACCCTCGGTACCCAATCCTGTAGCCAGTTTCCTATCCATGTGCAAACGGTTTCATTAAGCCCAACAGACCTTAGTTTAGAATGCAGTCGTTTGTGGGGTAAAATCCAAATAGATCACATCTACTGCCCTCCCTCTGTCCAGCATCTTCTTGTCTGACATGACCTATCCTTCATAAAGCCATGCTGATTGCTGCTCATAATGCCATTCACAAGGACAACATTTTGAATGTGATCCCTTAACAAGAGTTCAAATAATTTGCCCACCACTGATGTCAAACGTACTGGCCTATAATTGCCAGGTTGAAATCGTAATCCCTTTTTAAATATTGGAAATTGGAATCAGTTTTTCTCCAATCCATAGGTACCATACCAGATGAAAGTGAATCTGAGAAAATCAGAAATAGGAGCTGGTCTAAAACTGAACTAAGTTCTCTTAGAACCCGGGGGTGTATGTCATCAGGCCCTGGAGCATTAATTTTTATAAAAGCTTTATGGATCATATCCTGAGTCAGCCACTGACTATATGGAGCTGAGCCATCTGTGCAGCTATGAAGTAAGCCTGGGAATTCAGACTCCTCTGTTGTATACACTGAAGAAAAGAACTGATTTAGCACATTTGCCTTTTCTGTATCTGTTACAACCATACTGGTACCATTATTTAATCAACACTCTCAACCTGCATCTTTTTACTATTAATATATTTAAAAAACTTCTTGGGGTTAGGCTTAGCCTCTGCTGCAATGCTCTCTTCATTTCCTTTCTTTGCCTTCCGGATTGCTGATTTACAACATTTATTATAGTGTTTATATTCATTAAATGCAGCTTCTGTCCCAACAGATTTGTAGTTTTTAAATGCCTTTCTCTTCTGTCCTATTAACTTCTTTACTTCTATATTAAGCCACTTAGGGTGATTCTTAGAGCTTCTACATTTACTTCTTAAGGGAATAAATTTATAACATTTAAAATGAGAACCATTTCTGTTCTGTGTTTTAGCTGAAAACATAATGCCCCATAATGCCCCAATCAATTCTCTGAAGGGCAGCCCTCAAGGACACTAAAATTAGCTTTTCTGAAATTTATGGTTTTGTTGCCCCAGTGTATATTTGTTTTTTGCACCAGACATTAAATGATATAACATTATGGTCACTATTACCCAGGGGTTTCACGACTTGCACATTTGCTATAAGTTCTGGTTCATTTGAGATCACTAGATCCAAAATAACATTTTTCCTGGTTGCCATGTGTCATGCAACAAGTTTATAAACTTGTTCCCATTAACTGATCTGGCAGAACTGTTGCTCCAGTCAATATCTAGGTAATTAAAATCCCCCATTATCATTACCTTACGCAAACTAGCAACCTTTTCTATTTGCATCAGGAGCTTAGCCTCCTCCTCGTCACTTACATTAGGGGGTCTATAGCATACCCCTACAATTAATTTGCTGGACTCTTTACAATTGGCGAAGAACTCCACCATAAGACTTCTGCCCCCTCATTTTCTAACATAACCTCCTCCTTTATATAAGCTTTTAAATCCTGCCTGACAAACAGACATACCCCTCCTCCTTTTCTATTGCCTCTGTCCCTCCGAAACAAAGTATAGCTGCTGATAATAACTGCCCAGTCATGCGACTCATTCAGCCATGTTTCGCCACACCAATCACACCAAATTTTCCCTCCAGCACCAGCACCTCCAGCTCTCCCATTTTACTAGTCAGAGTCCTTGCATTTGCAAACATACATTTAATACTGGTACTACAGTATATTGAACAAATGTCATGGGGTCCTCCCTATCCTTTACCCCCAACCAAATTTCCACCCCCATTTCCCTTCCTTTGCCCACTATCTCATCTAACCTGCCTTCCACTGAATCTTTTACTGAACCCTCCCCCCACGCCTAGTTTAAAATCTCCTCCAACCCCAAAACAGCTGCACCATCATCATTGAAGTGCAGCCCATCCCTAGCAAAGAGCCCATAGCCGACTGACAAATCAGCCCAGTTCTTCAAAAACCCAAAAAACCCTCCTCCCTACAACAATCTCTCAGCCATGCATTAATCTCCCTAAGCTCCCGCTGTCTTCTTAGCATTGCTCGTGGCATAGGTAATATCTCTGAGAAAATTACCTTGGAAGTCCTCGCCCTCAACTTTAAAATTGTTCTTGAGGACTTCACCACCTCTACTAACTTGGTCATTGGTACCTATGTGTACCAAGACTGCCAGGTCTTCCCCAGCCCCTCCCAATAATCTGTCCACTCGTTCCACCACATGCCGAACCCTAGCACCGGGCAAGCAGCAGACTGTTCGACATGAAGGGTCCTTTATGGCAGATTACCCTATCAACCTTTCTAATAATTAAATCCCCTGTAACTAGAACCTGCCTTTCCTTCCTTGCACTCCCCCCACCACCCAAATTAAGCCACTGCCTCCCAGGGTGCTCTGAGTGTTAGCCTGCTCCATACATGCCAGTTCAGAGCTTTCCTTCACAGCCAAAATAGTGAATTTGCTGTTTTGGACAAGCTTTGGACCAGCCCCCCTACCCTTCTGTCCCCTACTTCCCCTCCTGACTGTTTGTTACAATTCGCTGGTAATAATTATATTCTTTAGTCGGCTGCAACAAATTTTTCAACTAATCTCCCCCAAATACTTTTATTCTGGCGATAAAGTGAATCGCCGGTGGTAAAACATATGCGCTGCTTCATTTTTCTTATGTCAGACACTTCCTCTTGATGCAAATTGAAGAGGTAGAGAAAGCAAATTAAAAAGATTTTCAGTAGTCAACACATGTATGATGAGAGAGTGAAACAGAATATTAGTGGCATTTTGGGTGATAAATAATTGTATGTCAACTATGTCTAAATATATAAGGCAACCATATAAAAGACTCTGATGTTTTTTTCACAGTAGATTCTTCCAGCAGCTTATGGAATCAGATATATTAGATAGCTTCAGACCTTTTAAGCAAGTGAGGGGTTACTGATATTCCAATTGCCCTGTTGAAGTCAGAAAACCTTTTTTTCTCCCACTGAGGCAAATTGAAGATAACTTTAAATGTGATTTTTGCCTGGATCAGCAAGCAGTTAGGCAGGGTTTATTTAGACAAAAATATTGAACTTGAACTAATATTGAACTTCAATATTAATGTGCTCATAGCACTTTGAATGCACACCATAAATGTAAATATATTCCTTTGGGGGCTTGGGGGTCAACTCAGACTTAAGAGAAATAATAAAATAATAATTTTATGAGATTCTTAAAGGCGATGGAGACATTTTGCCTTATGAAAGAAAATGTAACTTTAAGTAACTTTCCAATACACATTAAACAAACGCTTTTAATGGTTTTATTAGGCAACATTTTATATTTATGTAACCCTTTCAACACCCCTTCAGTCGTGTTACACTCCACGTGTGACACTTACCTGATAGCACAGGACAAACCTGAGCCACTCCATAGAGACTGGGTACTTGGTACTTACTAATGCAGTGCCACCACCTAGTAGGATCTGGAAATGTACCTTCGGGTGGCCCCACTAGGAACACAGTCATAAAACACACACAGGGGCAGATTCATTAAGGGTCGAATTTCGAAGTTAAAAATACTTCGAAATTCGACCCTCGAATTGAAATCCTTCGACTTCGAATATCGAAGTCGAAGGATTTAGCGCTAATCCTGCGATCGATCGATTAAATCCTTCGAATCGAACGATTCGAAGGATTTTAATCCAACGATCGAAGGAAAATCCTTCGATCAAAAAAAGGTTAGCAAACCTATGGGGACATTCCCCATAGGCTAACATTGACTTCGGTAGGTTTTATCTGCCGAAGTAGGGGGTCGAAGTTTTTTTTAAAGGGAAAGTACTTCGACTATCGAATGGTCGAATAGTCGAATGATTTTTCGTTCGATTCGTTCGATTTCGTTCGAATTCGAACGAATTTAACCAATTCGATGGTCGAAGTACCCAAAAAATACTTCGAAATTCGAATTTTTTTCATTCGAATCCTTCACTCGAGCTTAGTGAATCGGCCCCACAGTGTTTGTTAAACTGAATAACTGTTTATCTAAAATAAATGGTCAACTAATACAGGCAGCACTCATAACCAGGTAGCATTAGGGCCTCACTATCTGACTAAGCAGGCGCTAACTATCTGCCTAGCTAGGAATTTAAAGTCCTTTAATGTATTTCCAACAACATCTTGTAGATACTGTATACATTTGGCTAGAACCTTCTCATAAACAGTTTGCAGATACAGTTACTACAGACTAGAGTCAAATACAAAACTAGCCAAACTAGATGTCAAGTAAATTCCATGAATTTAACTTAGATTTGTATTGGTTTACTGATTACATTAAGAAGCTTAAGCAACTGTTAAGCTGAATTTCATTTAAATGTAGACACCTTTCTGCATATGTGTGCATGTCTGTGAATAATTTTTTTTGATTTATTAATTATTTAATTTGTTACTTTTATCCCACTGCAGAGTGCAGATTGGACAAATCATTTTCCCAGGGTACAGCTGGTAAGTGCTTAGTGCTTTTGCACTTGCAATGCGCCTGGGGCAATTGTTAATGACTCTAGAATTTGAGCTCCAGCTTATAGGATAGTTGATGAAAATAGAAAACTTTCAAGCAAAACATGACATTATTAGATTCTTACTGTTTTCATATATATGTATGCTATGTCATTATTAATTGTGTGCTGTTCACAAAAAAATATGCTGCTTGTGTGAAATAACTTAAGCAACGCTACACTATACTGATGAGTAAGGATGATACTACAGATTTGCGGTTTTTGTAGGATGCATTTTGTTTTGCTGTGAAAAAAATGCACAAAAAAAAGACCCACTGACCTCAATGCATTTACTGTGAGAAAAAAATCGACATTCAGGGGTCATTTATAGTGTTCAGGCAACACATATATATTCACATATGGTTGTTTTGCACATCTCTCGTCCTAAACGTTGGAATATTGCGCTGCTGTGCCTGTCCTTCCTATTGTTGCGAATAGTGTTGAGATGTGCATCGTGCACAAATATTTGTGAATGGCTAGCACATGAGATGGGTGTTTGCATGTCTTTGGCCATTGTGCATGGTGCTGGTGTGTGGATTCAGTGTTGGTGGTAATTTTGCAAATATATATTCTCGATTTGCAAATACTGTTTAGGGAATAATTTTCCACCACCAAAGTTTTTCCCATAAATATTCTTAATTTATGATTATGCTCTTAAGCACAACACAACATGGATAAAAATGATCATTTACTGTAATACACCACTCTTGTCCATCTGTAAATGTAAATAAACACACCTGGGGAAATATGTTGTAAAAAAGACAACAAATCATCTACTATTGTCCGAGTGGTTTATGTGAAACTAGCAATCTCAGTAAAGGCAATTTTAGGGCATTTAAAGAAAATTATCACATGCCAATATGTTCAAGCAATTTCTCTTAAACCATTTTAAAAGCCATTTTCAGTTAAAAAACAAAGCAAGCAGCGAAGTTCCTCAAATTTCTATGTGTGCCAGATGTAACATGACCAAGAGAATGGTAATTGTTACCTTAAGTAAGGAATGGTTTACCTTGAAATATGTTTGTGAAAATTTTCATTCATTCAGGTCATAGTTTATCTGTAGAAATAAGTCAAATCAACTGGACTTGTGGTGTTTTCCTTGAAAATTTTTCACCAGTCAACCAACTATTGTCTGTCACATGTAATGCTGATTTGGCACCTCTCCCCGGAAGGTTTACTAACACCTCAAAGCTCCAATCATGCTAATACAATCAACACTTAACTTTATGACATCCTTGCTGATTATGATAAAGAGATTATTCTGATTGGAGCAACATTCCAGGGTATTCCAGAAAGATATTATTTACAAGTCATTGTAAATTGAGAAAGCCAGTTGGATGACTGGTGAAACGTCTTCAATAAAAACACAGCAAGTCCAGTTGATTTGACTTATTTCTACAGATTTACCTTGAAACAAATATTTATTTTTTCTAAATGCTTGTGGAAGAGCTCCATAAAATGAGTATATTTTAGTCTCTATTTTCTATTTGTTGATCTAGAATAAAGGATCGGTGGTATAATTATATACAGGTATGGGACCTGTTATCCAGAATGCTCGGGACCTGGGGTTTTCTGGATAACGGATCTTTCCGTAATTTGGGTCTTCATGCCTTAAGTCTACTAGAAATTAATTTAAACATTAAATAAACCCAATAGGCTGGTTTTGCTTCCAATAAGGATTAATTGTATCTTAGTTGGGATCAAATACAAGGTACTGTTTTATTATTATGGAGAAAAAGAAAATCATTTTAAAAAATTTGCACTATTTGGATAAAATGGAGTCTATGGGAGACAGCCATTCCGTAATTCGGAGCTTTCTGGATATCGGGTTTCCGGATAAGGGTTCCTATACCTGTATCATAATAGGAAAAAGGAATTTAAAATAGCATAAACTCTCCAGCATATTTTTACTGTTAAAATTAACTTCATCATAAGTCCCTTTGCTGCCATATTTTCCAAAGCCCGCACACCATATATTAAACCATGTAAGCATAAATCTTTTGCAACAATATCCTTTTAAAGCTGTCAGACTAGAGGGATCTTTAGTCACTTTGGATAGGACTGGATTTGATACTAGGTCTTGCAGGTGAAAGGCTGATATATCAAGCCAGTAAATCATGTTTTCCGCCATCCCCTTGTAATGAATGAAGTGCCATTTCATACAATACCTAACTTAAGATTTTATTGATTAACTTTCATCTTGGAGTTCCACCTAAATCTAAGATGTATTGCCTGCTGTAGTTTTTACATGAACTGTCAAATTGATCTTGTCTTTTCAATGTTATGATGTGCACTGTATAGACAATAAACAACATCACGGTTTGAGCGTTATTCTAATGAATATACACAGGGCAGAAAGATTAATAATGATTTGATAGGTAGAGCACAGAACCAGGAAATTTCCACATTCAGCTAAAACAATGGATCATTATTTGCTGTAAACACTTGTGCCTGAGGAGTGAAAACATTTGTTTTTTGGCATCTGTTGTTGAAATATTGTTTATACAGTGGTGATGATAGCATCTCAATGTATGATATGGCAGAGGATAAACTAAAAGTATCTGCAATAATGAGAGATTCTCACAAGAAATCCTGTCACAGTCCCAACACAAGTTAAATATTGGCTTATTCATTGTTTAATAAATCAGTAAAAATGAAAATTAATGTTTTGGTATGTTTTATCATTTATGATACAAGTTTAGTAAGTCCTAGTTTAGAATGTTAAAATACAGCACTGACCAATTAGGCTCTTCATTCTATTATACACACTATTATAAGTCGTTATACCGAACAATGCTTATCTGTTCCCTTGACCATGTAGTTTTCTCCATCCAGTTTCCGATACACATAATAATAATTCTTCAATTAATTATATTTTTGCAATCTTTCTCCCCAGTCCTTTACATTTTAATGTAAATCACCAGCTAAAACTTCTACTTGATGGAAATGTTCCATTATAGAGTGATGTCGACAGTGCTTAAAGTTTGATTTGTTTCTCATGTCAATGAAATAATCTTCTTTAGCCAAAATATCACAGAAATTTGTCTGACTGGACAACTCCCTGGATGGCCAAAGAGCTGCTTGATGACAGCCTTTCCAAAAAATATCAACTGTATAGGCAACTTGAGATCTAATACTATTGCCCTAGTTAAATTCAAATATTATCATATATTTATAAAGTACCAACATATTCTGTAGTGTTGTAAAATAAATGGGTGTTTAAATTAAACATATAGATTTACATAGAAACCGGGGTGATTCTTGCCCTTAAGCCGCCCTGAGGTGGCCACTGAGATTCCCTCCCCATTGTTCTTAATTTTTCTGCATCTAAGTGGGTCTGGGGGTGCTTTGCTTGTGCAGAGATCTGAGTTTCTAGTTTATTTCCCTGAAATTCAGCTGTTAGAGTTACCAGGAGTGGCTTTTCCCCCTGGTAACTTGCAGGTGCATCCCTGCATACAAAACAGCCAATAACTGATATATGAGGTAA
This sequence comes from Xenopus laevis, assembly GCF_017654675.1. Lineage (NCBI taxonomy): Eukaryota > Metazoa > Chordata > Amphibia > Anura > Pipidae > Xenopus > Xenopus laevis. The sequence continues at coordinate 64,979,950 of NC_054374.1, forward strand.
AGAGGGTCCTGCCTAAAACAGATTAGAATATAAAAAGTGAACACACAGACCAACACAAATTGGGGCACTCAAGGTAAAAGATGTAAAAGGGCAATGTTTAAATCTATATTCCAGTTGGGTAATATCCCACTTAATATGATATAAACTATCTGTTGTTTAAGTATTCCTTTTTATATATAGTTGTCATTTAAGATTATATAAGAAATTTCTATACTTAGCAAACAATTTTAGATATATTGTCAAATAGGATAAAATATAGCCATTTTATGCTTAAGGCCAATCTTATTTGAATTTGTTGACCTGCTCCCTTGATACAGGCCAGATACAGTAGATAACAAACTGAGGGATATTTTGAGAGACAGGTAGGGAGACATACAGTATAGGGCAAGATATACAGACATGGACGAAAGGTCCCCGTAGACGCAAAGAGTTTTCTTTGGTGAACGACCGATTTTAGCGAAATCCAACCAATCCCTCAAATTATCGTAAAGTTAGTGGGGATCGTACATTTTACGATTTTTCGTCAGAAAATTGATCGGCCAGGTTAAAAACTTTTTATCGGTCCCAGTGCAATCTATCTGTGCTTGCAGGGCCAAGCAAGGCAGCTACCCTCGGTTTTCCTGGCAATATCGCCTGAAATGGTCTTTTTAGTTGATGGACAAATTGTACATTTAAACGATCGTTTAGAGATAATCGTGGATGTTCTCACGATAACGAAAAGATCTTTTAAAAATCTTTACATCTTTGGCCAGCTTTAGAGTGTCTTAATAATGAAAAGACAATGTAAGAGGTAGAGCATTGGTCAGGATTGTGGTAGAAAGGCATATACTAAGGGGCAAATTTACTCATGGTCGAATATCGAGGGTTAATTAACTCTCGATATTCAACTGCCGAATGGAAATCTGCAAACAGTTCGATCGAACGATCAAATAAAAAAACCTTCGATTTTAATCCGTCGATCGAACGATTTTTCTTCGACCAAAAAATACTTAGAAAGCCTATGGGGACCTTCCCCGTAGGCTAACATTGCACTTCGGTAGGTTTTAGGTGGCGAAGTAGGGGGGTCGAAGTTTTTTTTAAAGAGACAGTACTTTGATTATCGAATGGTCGAATGGTCGAATAGTCGAACGATTTTTTACGATACTGTAGCTCCCACCCTTCCCAACTATAGTCAGGTGATCCCACTGGTCTCTAATAAAAGGGCAGCCAAGTTTGGGAGTTTTACTTTGAAAGCAGCGAGTAAGTTGCAGGTAAAACCTAGTCCCTTTGTAAAATGTATAATGAAGCAATAGAATTCTTAATGAATCAGATAAAATTGAGCATATGACTGGCCAGATATGGGATGACTTTGACTTAGTTGGCCAGCTTAAATATATTGCAATATATGGACAAACAATCCCTGTGTTGTTTAAAGGGTAAGGCATTTTTTAGTAGCAGTATGCACAAAATGTCTCTGTCTTAAATATATTGATAATGGGTTGAGTGCAGAGGACTCTTGTATTTGTCTATATGTCCATGAAATTATCCAAGTCATTTTTTCAAGAATTAACAGAATCAACCATCACAACATCATCCGGCAGTGCATTCCACAACCTCATTGCACTCGCTAAAGAACCACCATCACGGCTTCAAATGAAAGATCTTTTACTCTAGTTTGAAGGGTTGGTCTCTGGTTCGATGATCCTCTTTATGTGAAAAAGGTCCCCTGCTATTTGTCTACAATGTCCTCTTATGTACAGGTATCGGGCCCCTTATCCGGAAACCCAATATCCAGAAAGCTCCGAATTACGGAATGTCTGTCTCCCATAGACTCCATTTTATCCAAATAATCCACATTTTTAAAAATTATTTCCTTTTTCTCTGTAATAATAAAACAGTAGCTTGTACTTGATCCCAACTAAGAAATAATTATTCCTTATCGGAAGCAAAGTCAGCCTATTTGGTTTATTTAATGTTTAAATGAATTTCTAGTAGACTTAAGGTATGAAGACCCAAATTATGGAAAGATCCATTATCCGGAAAACCCCAGGTCCCGAGCATTCTGGATAGCAGGCCCCATACCTGTACTTGTAAAGTGTAACCATGTCCCCTTGCAAGCGCCTTTTTCTTCCAGAGAAAACCCCAACCTTGTCTTCCCTTATAATTTAAGTTATCCACCCCTCTAACCAGTTTAGTTGCACCTCTCTGCACTCTCTCCAGCTTATTTATATCCCTCTTAAGGACTGGAGTCCAAAACTGCACTGCATACTCCAGGTATGGCCATACCAGGGACCTATAAAGAGGCATAATTATGTTTTCATCCCTTGAGTTTATGCCCTATTTTATGCAAGACAGTACTTTACTTGCTTTAGTGCCCAGAATTAGACAATATATTATAGACATAAAAAAAACCTAGATCCTTCTCAACTAAGAAAACCCCTCTAGGGGCAGATTTATTAAGGGTCAAAGTGAATCGTTCGATCGAACAATTTTACTTTGATCGTTCGTTGGCCAAATTCGGTGAAAAATACTTTGACTTCGATATTCGAATTCGAAGAATTTTAATTTGATGGTCAACTTTCGAAGTATTTTACACTTCGAAATTCGACCCTTGATAAATCTGCCCCTTAGTGTATCACTTGCATTGATATTATTTTTGCCAAAGTGCATAACCTTGCATTTATCAACATTGAATCTCATTTTCCAGTTTGCTGCCCAGTTTTCCAATTTAGTCAAATCGCTCTGCAAAGTGGCAGCATCCTGCATGAAACCTATAGTTCTGCAAAATTTTGTATCATCAGCAAAAGTAGAAAAATTACTTTCAATGCCCACCTGCAGGTCATTAAAAAACAAGTTTAAAAGCAAAGGACCAAGTACAGATACCTGTGGTAGCAATTTTCATTGTGGCATGGCTTATGCAAAACCAGTTCCCTTTTTGCCATGAAGCAAGGTAACACGCTTGCTTCTTGTGGCACACTATTATTGAAGACAAAAAGCTACATCTGGTAATTTGGAAAACAAAATATATATTTTTGTAAAATAGGAAATGTGTCCATTACAATGAAAACCAGGATGCTCTTACTGCAGACACAACTTGTAAAAGAAACATAAAACTTTTTAAAAGGTCTATGCATCCTTATGGCCGTTGAAAGTGTACAAGTGGGCAGTCCAGGAGGGCAGTCCAGGAGGAGTTTGTGATAAAAGGGAAAGTGCGGGAGAAATCACTTCCTTTTCCTACCTCAGAGTAACACACAGGTTAGGAGCAGTCCCACCCGTCCCACTTTAGTGTTGCAGAGTATTAAAAAGATCATTTAAGAGATTATTTAAGAGACAAATAATAATTTATTAATAATATTATCGCTTCAATCAATTTCATAATACAGCCTATTCTATTTTTTAGCAGTAAATCCCATCTATTGGTGTTTTTAACAACCCATTAAGTTTATTCTCTATAGTAAATGGCATTCCGGCATTCCATGTACTACTTTCCAACCACATCAAAGATTTCCATGGCAAGAAAGACAACCAAGTTAAGACAAGTTAATCAAGTCTTTGATGTTATAGCACAACTTTAATACACTGTACCCAGTGCATCCATATTTATGCTGAATTTAGATGTGGGTAAATTAAAATAAAATCCATATTTTGCTTTATACAGATATGGGACCTGTTATCCAGAATGCTAGGGACCTTGGGTATTCCAGATAACAGATCTTTTCTAATTTTGGATCTTTATGCCTTAAATCTATTTAAAAATCATATAAACATGAAATAAACTAAATATGCTAGTTTTGCTTCCAATAAGAATGAATGAAAAGGTACTTTTTAATTATTACAGAGAAAAAGGAAATAATTGTTGAAGATTTGGATTATTTTGATAAAATGGAGTGTGCGGGAGATGGCCTTCTCGTAATTCAGAGCTTTCCGGATAACGAATCCCATACCTTTAATGGGAAAAAGTGAATACTATTTTATTTTAAGTAATTCATAAAAAGTTTATTTACAGATAGCATATAGAGACCTATTTATCAACAGTCTCATTTTAGTGGTTTTTGAAACCACAACTAAACCCATTTTCTCCAAAATGATGAATGTCATGAAATTTATTGAAATATCCAAACTGAAAAAGCACAAATGGAAAAAGTCACAAAAAAGTTACGAAATTCTTGACTTTTTTGACTTGTCTCACAAAAACTCCAACTTTTTTGTATGAGTCAAAAACCACTGAAAACCTCTAAAACCATGAATCAAAGAAAGATCTTCCAGTTGTAAAAGGGACATCTGCCATTGACTTTTTTTTGTACATTTAGACAGCTTTTGGCTGGAGTGTCTTTGTATTCTGAATTTGCTTAATAGATCATGGAATAGTTGCGCTTTTTTTCTGCGACTTTTTCAGGCCTGACCCTCATAATGAGAACCACTGATTTGTTTGTCCAAAACATTTGGTTCAGCATTAGCAAAAATCTTAGTTCCAAAAAATGCTTACAGAAATAGTCACGGAACAGTTACGCTTTTTTTCTGCGATTTTTGGCATCAAAAGGCCCAACCCGAAAATTTTTTTAAAAAAAAAATCAGCCTCATAGAGATGAGAATACCTAATTTGTTTGTCCAAAACTTTTGGTTCAGCATTAGAAAAAATTTAAGTTCCAAAAAATTCTTACAGAAACATTTGGCAAGGCCAGTTTTCTAGATGTTTCACAACTGATGCATTCACATTCACCCTACACTTGGCCATAGAGTAGAAATAGGCACCAGGTTATTGCTTTAATTCATTTTATAGACAAATGAGAATATGACAAATACTTTTCCTCATCTCAAGATGCTACAATTTATTACGCTCAAACTTTTTTTTACGAGCGCAATAATTTTTTATTACTCCAAATGCATTAAAGGCAATGGGAATTTTTTCTTATAGCGACTTTTTCCGCTGCGACTTTTTCCACAACTAATTTTTGCTGCAGTTTCTTGAAAAATAAATTTTCAAAGCAGAAATGTGAAGGAAAATCCAAGTGACTTTCTGTTTTTTTTGCTGCAGTTTCTTGAAAAATAAATTTTCAAAGCAGAAATGTGAAGGAAAATCCAAGTGACTTTCTGTTTATAAAGGACTACTGAGTTATTTGATTATAGATCTAGGTTTATTATGGATACAAATAAATGTATTATGATTTCCTTTTTACATAAACAATCACCTTATAGCAATGTTATCAGCAACACCTAACACAGGAGCACTTCTAATTATACAAGGTAAATAAGAGGTGATGCATTAGTATATACAAAGGGGAGAAAACTTTCTGTCCACTAGGTGCCACAGTTGTTCCATGTGGTTCGAATGCATTGCCACAACGGCCATAAACCCAGCTATCGGCAGTGTATGCCCTTGGTTTGGATGATGGGTCACTTGATGGACAGCTCCAACTTAAACTGCTGTGATATGAAAAAATAGACAAACAGCTGGAGCTAGATTTATGATTCTTGTTAGTTCATCTGGGTAACTTACATGAATAAATGTTACATGCTAAATCTAAAACAGTCATATTAATTATAAATGTGTAAAAATGCCAAGGAATTTGTAATACATTGTCATATACACACAATGAAGATACCAAGCAGGTACACATTTTTGTACTGAATATCATTATTTCAACAGCTGATGCATGAAATGCTTGATTGTCATTTGATGCTTCTGTGTTGGGCAAAGAGCAACAGAGAGAGAGAGAGAGAGACAAAGGTGGAGGTTTGTGTAAACAGAATTATTCTTTTCTCTGTTTATCCTTTATTAGTGTACATCTTCAGCATATTGTTGTGCATCATTTTTATTTATGTTGTACAATGTATAAATAGTAGTAGCATCATTTCCCAGCATTGCAGTTAACAGGATAGTTATTAGCTCCTATCGCAGATGGAAACGGTGGCTGTGTTTAATCAGTTGGTTCAGTTGCAGGGGATTGGCATCTCAGCTATCCATAAATGTAATGCTGCAGAAAAAGTTTTTTACAGGTTTTTTGGTTTTTGGATTCAATATAACTACAGGACCACTATAACCTCAGCTGTTCCTGCAGAATTGCCTTTAGCACAGGGATATGCCTGTGCTACCTATGCTGGAATAGTTATGACATCTCTCTCTCTATTTCTGTTCATGCTATGATAAAGCTTAGAAACATGGACTGCACTTTTTGGCTATCCATCTAAAGGCATGCTGTGCCCCTAGCTAGGTTTCATTCCCCATTTTTGCTTCTTGCTTTGGGATTGTTAGCAGAATGGGAGGCATGTGGTAGGAAGGAAGCTGTGGTCCAGGGCTGGAACTAGGGGCGAGAAAAAGTAAAATCAGCACTTAGACACATTAAACTGGAAGTAGGGTTAGGCAGAAGAGACAGCTGCCTTTAGTACAGTTGAGGGGAAGGGGGCGTAATAAGAAAATTAAAAACAAAATTACTGTGTAGTCACTGTTTATTCACTCTTACTTTAAAGGGATTCTGTCATGATTTTTATGATGTTGTTTTTATTTCTAAATTACACTGTTTATACTGCAAATAATTCACACTATAAGATAACATTTCATTCCTGAACCAGCAGGTGTATTTTTTTAAGTTGTAATATTGGTGTGTAGGCGTCATCTCAGGTCATTTTTCCTGGCATGTGCTTTCAGAAAGAGCCAGCACTTTAGGATGGAACTGCTTTCTGGCAGGCTGTTGTTTCTCCTACTCAATGTAACTGAATGTTTTGCAGTGGGACGTGGATTTTACTATTGAGTGCAGTGCCTAGACCTACCAGACAGCTGTTATCTTGTATTAGGGAGCTGCTATCTGATTACCTTCCCATTGTTCTGTTGTTAGGCTGCTGGGGGGAGTGAAAGGGAGGGGGTGATATCACTCCAACAGCAGTAAAGAGTGACAGAGCACAAGTCACATGACAGGGGGCGGCTGGGAAACTGACACTATGCCTAGCCCCATATCAGATTTCAAAATTAAATATAAAAAAATCTGTTCAGTGCAGAATTCTGCTGGAGCATAATTAATAACTGATACGTTTTGAAAAAAAAACATTTTTTTCCCATGACAGTATCACTTTAATTTCAGGAATAGTCAAGCGGGAGTGGTCCACAGCAGGGAGTGGGGGCCTGGGGGATATCTGTTAAGGGGCTTTACTGGTAGGGGGGCTGCCTCAACCATGGGTGGACTGGGAGGGCAGTGGTAGCCAAGACAAGCCGCATTTGCCTTGGGCTTGCCTTAGCTGGGTAGGCAAAGCTTAAAATACAAGATGGGCCTTCATAGAAGCTGGTAAAAATGATCTTCTGTCATTTCTTTATTGCTTGTTTAGTTAGAAGCATAGAATACCTAGAACTAGACAAATAATTTCTGATACTAGGTCTAATTTTTCGAATCTCCTGTTATCAAATATTGTTCTACCTAACTGATCTATCATTGACTCTGTTTGATTTTTTAAGACATTATGCTCTTAGGGCTGGGACACACTGGGCGATTTGGGGAGATTTAGTCGCCTGGCGACTAATCGCCGCGACTTTTCTCCCCGAATGCCTCCCCTCACTCTGCGCCTGGCTAAAATGAAAAATCGCCTGTGCTAATCACACGCGGCGAGGAAACTTCGGGCGACTTCGAAAAACGAATCGGCGCGTGTGATTAGCGCAGGCGATTTTTCATTTTAGCCAGGCGCAGAGCGAGGGGAGGCATTCGGGGAAGATTGGTCGTGGAAAGTCGCGGCGATTAGTCGCCAGGCGACTAAATCTCCCCAAATCGCCCAGTGTGTCCCAGCCCTTAAAAAGCTTTTTGGGTTTTCTCTTTTTCTTTCTGATAATTGACTCTTTAGATGTTATCATTTATTTATAAAGCATCAACATATTCTACATGATTATTTACTTCAGTCCCCACTTTACCTTCATGTAAATTTTTTGGAGTGTGGGAGAAAGCTGGAATATTTAGTGGAAGCTTGCGTCTACTAGTTTTTCATTTTACGATACATATTAAAACACTTCAGTGTACCGTGATATTTTTTCCTTTCTGGTTTACATGTGGTATGTAGTGAGTGAATGTTTTATCCATGTATGGTTTAGCGGCAATTTTTTGAGTTTCGCTGCTAGTGAAGAGTTTTGCAGAAAGGCTCCAAAAATTCCCCACTTGGTTAGTTTTGCGTGCAACAAAAAAGTTGCGTGGTAGACAAAATTGCTGCAGATGACAAACTCCGTTTAAAATGCGCCGGCGCGTTGGGACAAAAAAAATTCCGCAAAATTATTTGGACGCCCATTGACTTTAATACATTTGGATGAAAGAGTAATTTGTTAAAAAAAAATTAAAATGTACTGCCGTCTTGTACAGTTATATAACATTCCAAGCATTTTCAATTCAATAATTTATTATAACATCACTCGTGTATCCATGAGTATAATAAATTATTGAATTGAAAATGCTTGGAGTGCTGGTCCATTTCGAAGACTACATACATTATTTCACCAAGCACCCACGAGTGGATTAACGAGTAAGAGTGCAGGTACCTCCAGAGACATTATATATATATATAGGGATTGGCGAAACTTTTTGCTTTGTTTCGCCACAAAAATGACACCCATAGACTTGTATGGCGTTGTGCGGCAAAAAAAAAAAGACGCGGGTCAAAATTTTTTTTTTGCCGAAATGAAACGGATCAAATTTGCTCATCCCTACTTTTATTTATATATATATATATATATATATATATATATATATATATATATATATATATATATATAATGAATGAAAAAGACCGCACTCACAGGACTTTCACAAGAAAACTAGCCCCAAAGGGCTGTGACGTTTATTCCTCAAAGTTTCGGCTACCAAACTCTGGACCATATCTCTTCCATTGTACTAAATACTGTAACTTACCCCACACAAAGCAAGAGTCAAGGAGTCTCTGGACTAAAAATTCGGGCTGACCTTCTACCAACACCGGAGGAGGTGAAGATTGCTTTCAAACCTGTATGGCTGGTTTTAAAAGGGAAACATGAACCAAGTTAGAGATCTTAAAATTATCAGGAAGCTTGAGGTGGACAGAGGAAGGGTTAATAATCTCCATGATAGGATATGGACCAATAAACCTAGGTCCCAGCTTAAGAGATGGAACCTAAAGTTTAATATTCTGTGTAGATAACCAAACCATGTTTCCAACCTGATATTTGGGTGCCTCCCTACAGGCCCTATCGGCTGCTCTCTTTTGAGGGGAAGTAGCTGCCGAAAGGGAATCATGTACCCCAGACCAAATCTTAGAAAAATGCGTTAAAGAAGAGTTAACAGAAGATACAGAGGATAAACGACCACAATATGAAAATGCTTTAGGATGCAAACCATAAACAATAAAAAATGGATATTGCCCAGTAGATGTGTGAGATGAATTATTATAGGCAAACTCTGCCCAAGGTAACAGCTCATAAAGATTGATTATCAGAAACATAACATATGAAAAATTGTTCAAGGGACTGGTTTTCTCTTTCTGTCTGTCTCTTTCTGTCTGACCATTGGTTTGAGGGTGGTATGCAGAGGAAAAGGATAAATTGATCCCAATCGAAGAGCAAAAGGCTCGCCAAAACTTAGAAACAAATTGTAATCCACTGTCAGACACATTATTGACTGGAAAACCATGTAATTTGAAGATATTAGAAATAAACAATTCAGCTAATGTTTTAGCAGAAGGCAGGTGTGGAAGAGGAATAAAGTTACTCATCTTGCTGAATCTATCAACCGCCACCCAATCACAGTATTTCCCTGAGAAGAAGGAAGATCTTCAATAAAATCCATCAAAAGAGGGCCTATTAGGAATAGGCAATGACCTTAACAACCCTTGTGAAAGAGTTCTAGAGGATTTTGATCTTTGACAAACTGAACAAGAATTAACACATTTTTGCACTTGTTTTGCACCAAACATTTTGAGACAATAAGGCCATGGTTTTAGAAATACCTGGATGCCTTGCCATTTTAGAACTGTGAGCTTCACTGAGTACCTGCTCCCTCAGATTTTTGGAAACAAATAGCTTCCCAGAAGGTGTATTACCTGGAGCTAATGTCTGAGCATGAGACAGAAGTGTGGCAAGATCTGACCCTAATTCTGCCATAATCACCTCTTTGGGAATAATGGAAACACAATCAAAAGATTCAGACAGATTTGATTCAAAACTCCAAGAGAGTGCGTCTGCTTTCGTACTTTTGGAATCAGGCCTGTACATCTGGCCTGTCTTGGATTTAAAGTTTTGCTGACTCAATATACAAAAGATTCTTGTGGTCAGTATAAACCGTGATAGTATGCTTAGCCCCCTCTAACAAGTGTCTCCATTTTTCAAAGGCCCATTTAATAGCAAATAATTCTCTATTACCAGTATCATAATTGGCCTCAGAGGACGAGATTTTAATGGGAAAAAAAAGCAGAAGGATGTACTGTACCTTATTAGTTATTGGATGCCTTTGGGAAAGAACTAATTGCACACTCAATATAAGAAAAAAAAATTAAAAAAGTTTATTATATCAAAAAAGGGGGATTACATAAATTGCAAAAACGAATTGTTTAGCCCGTAAATTGCATAAATTGCAAAAAATAATTGTTTTGCAATTTGTGTAGTCCCTATTTTTTGAAATAATAAGCTTTTTTAATTTGTATTTGTAATTGGTATGTTAGCTTTGGAGACCCTTATGGGGAGCCTCCTATGGATTAGCACCTCACATTTTGGTTATATCGATATTTTGGGAAAGAACTGCTCCTGCTCCAACTTCTGAGGCATCTACCTCCACAATAAAAGGTAGGGTTGTGTCAGGATGATGGAGGATATGGGCAGAAACAAATTATTTTTTTAAGAATTTGTGGCAAATTCACTTAGCGCGGAAAATACGCTAGCGATGCCTTCGGCGCACTTTGCCGCACTTCGCCAGGGCGCCGCTAATTCACTAAAATCCAAAGTTGCGCACAGGGAGGCGGAAGGTAGCAAAGTTGCGCTAGCTTTAATTCGTCAAGCAAAGCAAAGTTACGCTAGCGATGCCTAATTTGCATATGGCTCCAAGTTACGTACATGTAGCAGCAAATACATTACACTACACAAGCCTGGGAAAGCTTCATGAAATAAAATAGAGTTGTTATTTTGCCCTATACATGTGCCCACTGTAGAGTTTAGGTGTCATTTGTTAGGAAATGTAGGGGGGAAGGAGGGTACCCCCCAAAAAATGTACAATCTTTTTCAGCGTATCACTCTTAAAAAAGTAAAAGACGCCAGCATTTTTTTCGACTAAGAAAAAATTTAAACTTTTTTTGAAGCAAGCCCTATCTACTCTATTGCACTTCGCCTGGTCTGAAGTGGCGAAGGCAAGTCTGGCGCAAGAGGTAACGTTTAGTAAACCCCCGAAAATGTCATTGACAAATTCTTGAAACACTGCGGGGGCATTGCATAGGCTAAACGGCATGACTAAATACTTGTAACGGCCATCTCTGGTATTAAAGGCCGTTTTCCACTCATCCCCTTCCCTAATGTGAACAAAGTTATACTGTATGCACCTCTAAGATCAAGTTTAGTGTAAATAGTAGCATTTTTTACCTGATCAAACAATTCAGAAATTAGCAGAAGGCGATATTTTTTTTTGATCGTCATTTTGTTAAGGCCACGATAATCAATACATCGACAAAGGCCCCCATCCTTTTTGCCCACAAAAAATAACCCAGCAATTGCAGGGGAATTGGAGGGTCTATAAAAACTCTTTGTAGATTTTCTTTAATATAATCTTTCATAGCCTGAGCCTCAGGCAAGGAAAGAGGATATGTTCTTCCTCTAGGAGGAGTAGACCCTGGGGTTAGATCAATAGGGCAGTTGTAACGCCTATGTGGGGGTAATGTTTCAGCGGCTGTTTTAGAAAAGACATCCTCGAAATCAGCATAGGAAGAAGGTAATCCCTCTTTTTTTCAGAGTGATAACCTGGTTCCCCCCTCCATTTAATAAAATATGGAACATAAACTATACTCTGGGCTCATGTGTAGGGCATTATAAAAACTCTATTTTATTTATAAAAGTTCCCTGGAATTGTGTAATGTAATGTATTTGCTGCAACATATACGTCCATGTAACTTTATCATTTGCCGCCATATGCAAATTAGGCAATGCTAGCACATCTTCGCTTTGATTGGCAAAGTAACGCTAGCGAAAATTTGCATTCGTCGTTCTGGACACAACTTTGCACTTTAGTGAATTTGTGTTGCCCCAGCAAATTTATGTCTGTGAAGCCATCGCTGGCCAATTTTCACCAGTTAGGGAATTTGCTCCTTTGTCTCCTATCGATCTGGTTGGCTAACCTCATTAGGTCATCCAGAGTGTAAGGAGGGGGATAATTAACCAGGTTGTCTTTGACAGACTCAGAGAGCCCCACTCGGAATTGACTATGAAGAGCAGTGTCATTCCAGCCAGCCTCAACAGACCAACGGCGGAATTCCGTACAATACTCATCAATAACCATTTTCCCTTGGCGGAGTTTACAAATCGCGGTAACGGCCAAAGAAGCACGATACGGGTCATCGTATAGAATTGCCATTCTGTTAAAAAATACTTTAAGGGAAACTTCCGGGCACGCCATAGGAGAACTGGCACCCGAGGAGGAAGATCACTGCGACAGGCCGAAGGCATGGCAGGCATCCCTGCCGGCCCACTAGACCACCAAATCTTTACACTTTTTTAGTGATACCTTTAATGCCTTATTTATATGAAACTGTACACTAAAACAAATTCAAATCTGATTTTTTTAAGCACACACCATAGTAGTAGTGGTGTGTTTTTAGTAATCAAATGCAATTTCACTCAGAATGATTTTGAATGTTTTGAGTTCTGAGTGGGAATTACTTAATGTTGAGTGCCTTAAAACTCATAAATTAATGGCATAAGTCTTCTTACCCTATTGAAACAGCCCACAGTGGAAAACCTGGAATTAACACTACATTAAGGGTAGTGGTAGCTCCTGGGTTCCCCTGTGTCAATAGGCACACTTGCACTTGGTTCATCAGAACAGACTAAACAAGTACAATGGGCTTGGTACAAAACTGTGCAAGTACAGGGAAATTGTTTAAATTGTATCCGTAGCATAATGACTGTATTCATTTTTGTAGGACCACACCATCAGCTGCAATTGTAAATGCTATGTTTCTGCTTTAGAAATACTACAACGGTTTTTAAAATAAGTTGTGGTTTAGACATGGAAGCAGAATTTAAAACTGAGCTATATGGCCCATATACTGTATACATATCAGATTACAGAATGCAGTGGCGCTATTGGCCCTAGTACAATGAACTCTGTTTTTCTCAAAGAAAAAAAAAACAAGCTTAAATAAGTTAAAACATGTAAACTATGGGAAATGGCATTGTTGTATTTCTGAGCTTTTCAGTTAATAGGCCCTACGCATTCACAATCCCTGCAACACTTCCTGTTATTTAGCATTATAAATAATAATTCAGATTTGATTTGAGTGATTTCATAAAATATAAAACAAAAAAGGGTTCATATATTAAAACCTCAATGATCATAAACTGAATTCCAACAATTGATTTAGCATACAATCTACTCAGCAGATTTATGATAAACTGTCAAATGAAAGCAGAAAGTCAGAAGCCAAGGGGGAGCTATTTGGTTTCGGGAACATGCTCTAAAGGAGGTCTGATTCTATTCATTGCCAGTGGGTGACACTGCCAGATCACTCGCTGAATATTCAATCAGTTTATTTTTGGAGCATGATTAACAAACACATGCAAAGGTGATGGTAAGGTTCAAACTAATCAAAAGAAGAGCACTTGAAGATTCATGTGCGAGGGATATGGCATTATATTTACATTTAAAGGAGAAAAATGAAAATTCACACACATACACTAATACAGTGCATATACTCATAGGTACATAGTCATGCACATGCCAGGCTTTATGTAGATATCTTATATGGGCCATACTGTTCTGTACATTCAGTTGCAAGCTGCTCATAAAGACATTAACTGTCGTTTTAAATTCCCATTAAGGTTAATTGGAATTTCTGTGCAGTATTTCCCCTCATGAAACTACTAGATTAATTGTTAACCCCCAATTTCTCAGTAGGTAAATGAATGTCAGCATAATATTTTCCACTATTTCCCTGCATATCAAAAAGTGGAATTGTTTAAATATGGTGCACACTGCTTGCAATATTTGAATATATTTCAGAACCAATTAAAATATTGTAGCAAAAGTTCATAGTGTCTCCTCTTGGCAAATCTCAGTGCCTTGCCTTCCTAACCCTGCATTATGCTAACGCTATATTATAGGTATTTAAAAATAAATGAAATAAAGTCTATTTAAATCATTTCACGGCATGAGTCAGCTAAACTCGACAGAAATCAACAGTTGTAAATTGGGAATGTTATAGAATGGAACAAGGGAGGAGTAGCACCATTTTATTTCAAATGAGATCAAAAGAACACGTTTAAAAATTGGCTGTTGCACAAGAATGGATTTATCAAATTCGGTGAAATATTATTCAATATCACAGTTGGGACAAAAGAGAAATAGCAAAGAAATAGCTATAAAGTCTAGTTATAAAGTAATTACTGTATCATAGGTTAGGCTTACTAGTAACTGAAAATTGAGCTAAGCAGCTTTAACTGGCACAATATTTTCAAACCAAAGGGTTGATAATATTATGTTTCTTTGTCATACATGTGTCTTCCAGCAGCTGTTTCATTACAAATGAAGCAAAGCACTGAGTTGCACAGTTAATACTCCATATATGTTTCTTAGTGCTCTGCATGTTTACCTGCCAAGCTGCCTATGTAAAATATATTCCAAAAGCACAATACAGTGAAGGCCCCTTTATATTATGATAAACATATTGGAGGGTGTCCTCAAGTATTGGACAGAAAAAAAGATGACTTACAACAACCCTCACTTAAGGCAGCCAATCATTGGCAGATCCTATATGGTATCTGACTGTTCACCAAGCTGGCAGAAAAGACAGATACATTAGGTAGGGGCCATATAAAATATGGGCAATATACATTTATTTGGACCAACATTTACAATATGATATTTATTGCACAGATATTAGTCCAGATTGTTTCTTACAATTGCATTGGCATATGTATGGTAAGCTTTCCTAAAGTTCACAAGCAAGCAGGGGAGCTGCTGCAAGAGTTGAAAAACTTTGCCCCAGCTGCAACAAAAAGCCACTTCTGTAAACTTTTAGTGATGAAATTCAGATTATCAGACCGGAAATTTCAGCTCTTTTAGTGCAGAGAGTGCAGTCACAATATCTGTACTAGCTATGTGGATCCCCTGGACACACATGATGTTGTCATGTACCATATCAGATTCTACATGTTCCTTTTGTAATAGTGGCTTTCAAATTATTTTTCTTTAAACCCCCCCCCCACGATTTTGGGATCATTTTTTTAAGGACCCTACAGCTCATGTAAAGGTTGTGCGATCATTCTCAAAATATCAAGCGTTCCCTTTAAATATTATCCTTATTGCTCCTTAAAGTGAGCTTCTTGGAATATTTAAAAGAGCAAATGTTCATTTTCCACAGCCTTCAACTGGCCTTCAGGATGGGTGTTCCCAGAGAACTTTCCCCTTTAGGGTGTCCACAATTTGGGACCAACTGTTTTATACACCTTAAGGTGGCCATACATGGGCAGATAAAGCTGCGGATATCGGTCGTTTAGACCAATTTGACAACTTATCTGCCCATGTATGGGGGCTTCCGACGGGTCTTTCTGATCGATATCTGGCCACGATATCGATCGGGAAGGTTTGATTTTTACCCGACCGACCCGTCGGAGCCCCTTGGCGTATCGGCCAAGCGTTCAGATTACTCCCGATATAGCCATGGCGTTAGTGGCATATCGGGGTAAGATCCGCTCGTTTGGTGATGTCGCCAAACAAGCGGATCTTTGAGTCTATGGCCAGCTTTAGTCACTGGTAACCAATCTAACTGCTATCTCTTGCAGTCAATCTCTAGTCTAGCTTTGCATCTTCTCAAAGATATGTGATTTTGCAAAAGAACAAATGTGGTTCTTCTCAAAGATGTGGTTTTGCACTGAAGTGCTATGGGTTGTCAATATCATGTGTATGCCCTTGAGAGCTGAAAAGGTTCATAAAAAAACAGCAGATCTCCGCTCACGCAGATCTAAACTCACTACTGTGAATTTTATTATGCACTGTAAGGTACTTGTGCCAAAATTGTCTAGTGCTCTGTCCGATGTGGGGCGCAGGCGCAGGGGTGCGCAGGCTTCTGGGCATCTTCGGCGTCTGACGCCCACGTTCGCGTCTTTGCGCGGGCGCGCGTCCGTTTATTCGGACGCGCGCGCGTCGCGACGGACGCGAGCGCGTCGCGACGGACGCGAGCGCGCTAATTGACGCTCTGCGTCAATCACGCTGCGGCGTCACGTTTGGCGCCAAATCTGTCCCTTTAAATAGTCTTCAGCAAAAGCAAACGGTGCTTGGTTATTTCCTTGCTTGGACTCGTTCCTGTTTGTTCCTGCTTGCCTTTTGGATTTGCTTCTCTCGTTACCGACCTCGGCCTGACTTTGGATTTCGCTTGTCTTCTGCTTGCCTACTGACTTCTGCCTGTTTACCATTTTGATAATCTTCTGCCTGCCTTTTGACCTCGGCCTGTCCCTCACTACGTCTTGTCTGCTGCCTGCCTATCGACCATCTGCCTGTTCTACGACTACGACTTCGCTTCAACTTGCACTTGAATCATCCCTACGGGTTCAGTGAGCTGTACACTAAACAGCAGTTCTAACTGCTCTTCCTATATTGTCTCCAAAGAGCCTGACAGAATAACCAAGCCAGAATGGAGCCTTCGGAAGAGTTGCCTACGCTGGTCGATCTTTCTCAACAGATTTTGTCCCTTACTCAAGTAGTGAGAGAACTTCGGGGTGACTATATTCATGTGCAAGAACAATTACAGAGTTTGCAGATGTCCACAGTACCGCCAGACGCCTCCGCTTCCGGATTATCAGCTACTGCGTCAGGAGGGGCAGCTTCTTCCTCTCATCAGGAACCCAAGGTTGCTATGCCCGACAAATTTTCTGGAGACCGAAAGACTTTCAGAACCTTTGTTAATAGTTGTCGGCTCCTGTTTACCTTAAAGCCTCAGTCTCATGCTACTGATCAGATCCGGGTTGGAGTTATGATTTCGTTGCTTCAAGGGCAACCCCAGGCCTGGGCTCATCGCTTATTGGAGCAAAACAGCCCCTTGTTAGCAACTACCGACTCATTTATCCAGGCTTTGGCAAAGATTTATGAGGATCCTCATAAGGTGGAAACAGCAGAAGCGGCTATACGAAATCTGCGTCAGCTTCGCCGTCCTGTTGAAGAATATGTGGCAGAATTCCGGTGCTGGGCCCCAGATACTCTGTGGAACGATAGGGCTCTTCGACATCAATTTCGTCTGGGGTTATCGGAAACTTTAAGGGACGAATTGGCAAGAGTCGGGTTACCGTCTTCATTGGAGGAAGTAATTTCACTGGCCGTCCAGATTGATCAAAGAATTAGAGAAAGACGCCAAGAAAGAGGTGTTGGTCCCTCAATTCCGGAATGGGTGCTGCCTACAGCTCCTCCTCCAGTTTATCCTATTTCTTCCTCTGATCCCGAACCTATGCAGATTGGGGTGGTTCGAAAGACACTTTCTGTGGAGGAAAGACTTCGTCGTAGACGGTTGAATTTGTGTCTTTACTGTGGCCTTGCTGGACATTTACTTAAAGATTGTCCCACACGACCCAATGGTAAAAATCGTCTTCTTCATTCTCCTATTTTACCATGTATTCCACCTCTTCAGTCTTATATTCTTCTTCATCTGTCGTTTCAGTGGAACAAAAGAAGAATTGAAGTAGATGCGGTTGTGGACTCAGGAGCTTGTGGGTGCTTCATCAACCAGGCATTCGCAAGTCTTCATCAACTTCCTTTGGTCCCAAAGATTCAGCCCATTCCAGTTAAGATGGCGGATGGCAATTTCATTTCTTCTGGACCTGTATCCTTGGAAACCCCACATATTTTGACTTTTTCTGTTCAGGGGCATTATGAGTTATTAAAGTTTGATGTCATGGAAAATCTGCTTTTTCCTGTTATTCTTGGAATTCCGTGGTTAAGAAGTCATAACCCTAGTGTTGATTGGCAGTCTGGGACAATCCTTTTTAATTCTAATTATTGTCGAAAAAATTGTCTTCCGTCCGCACCAGTCTTGGCTTTGAATACTTCGGATGACGAGATTCTTCAGTTCGTTCCTCAAGTTTATCATGATTTTTCAGACGTATTCAGTAAGAAAGCAGCAGATACTCTTCCTCCTCATAGGAGTTATGATTGTCCTATTGATCTCCTTCCTGGGGCAGCTATTCCTTTCGGAAGGATTTACCCTTTATCTGAACCTGAGCTGGCTACTTTGAAGGATTATATTGACGAAAATCTCGCTAAAGGTTTTATTCGTCATTCTACGTCTCCGGCTGGAGCAGGTATCTTTTTCGTTGAAAAGAAGGACCACTCCTTAAGACCCTGCATTGATTTTCGAGAGCTTAACAAGGTTACAGTTAAGAATCGCTATCCGTTGCCTCTTATTCCTGATCTTTTTCAAAGACTTCGTCATGCCAAAATTTTTTCAAAATTTGATCTCCGGGGGGCTTACAATTTAATTCGTATTCGAGAAGGAGATGAGTGGAAGACTGCATTTCGTTCTCGTTATGGACATTTTGAGTATACTGTAATGCCTTTTGGTTTGTGCAACGCCCCGGCTACGTTTCAACATTTTGTTAATGATATTTTTCATGATCTTCTGGACCAATTCGTCATCGTCTATCTGGATGATATTTTGATTTTTTCCAATTCATTAGAGGAACATCGAAGTCATGTGAGAGAAGTTCTTTTAAGGCTCAGACATCATCAATTATATGCCAAAGCTTCCAAATGTGACTTTGAGAAGGCTAGTATTGAATTTCTGGGTTTCGTAGTTTCCGATCAAGGTTTTAAGATGGACATCAAAAAAGTGGAAGCGGTTATCAATTGGCCTTCTCCTGTGGATCGAAAAGGAGTGCAACGTTTTGTGGGGTTCGCCAACTTTTATAGGAGATTCATTAAAAATTTTTCTGCTATTATCAAACCCCTCACGGATCTCACAAGCAACAAGATTAAATTTTCTTGGTCTTCGGGTGCTCAACAAGCCTTTGATTATTTGAAAAAATTGTTTGTCTCAGCTCCTATTCTTGTTCATTCGGATGTCTCTAAACCTTTTACCCTAGAAGTTGATGCTTCAGAAGTGGCCATCGGAGCAATTCTCTCTCAGCGAGCTGGTCCTAAAGATGTTCTACATCCGGTGGCATTCTTTTCTAAAAAACTAAGCCCTACGGAAAGAAATTATGATGTTGGGGACCGTGAACTCTTAGCCATCAAAGGGGCATTAGAAGAATGGCGGCATCTTCTTGAAGGGGCTTCTCATCCAATTATTGTTTTCACCGATCACAAGAACTTGGAGTACTTACGTACGGCAAAAAGGCTGAATCCTCGTCAAGCGAGATGGGCACTTTTCTTTTCTCGCTTCCAATTCCATGTTACTTATAAACCTGGTTCTAAGAATATAAAGGCAGACGCTTTATCTAGAATTTTTCCAGTGGAAAAGGATACTACGCTTCCTGACACTATTCTTCAGCCTGGACATTTTTTATTGTTACAATCTTCTTTTATGGAGAATTTGAGAAATGCTCCTCAGTCGGTGTTGGATTATCCTGGGGTTAACGATTTGCTTCTTGAAGGTAATCTGCTTTTACGAAATAATAGATTGGTGGTTCCTCCTAAACTTCGTGTAGAGGCTCTTAAACTTATTCATGACCATCCTTTGGCCGGACATTCTGGAATTCGGAAGACTCTGGATTTAGCAAGACGTTTCTTTTGGTGGCCTTCTTTAGTAAAAGAATGTATATCTTTTGTTCGTTCTTGTGACTCCTGTGCCAGATCTAAACCGTCCCACAACAAACCTGTTGGTTTACTTCGCCCTTTGCCAGTTCCTGAAAGGCCATGGAGTTCTATTTCGATGGACTTTATTGTAGAGCTTCCTCCTTCCAACAATTATAACACTGTTTTTGTGGTCGTGGATCGTCTCACCAAGATGGCTCACTTTATCCCACTCCCTCGGTTACCTTCTGCGGCAGCTACGGCAGATGTCTTTATTAAAGAAATTGTGAGACTGCATGGTTTACCTCAAGAAATCATTTCGGATCGGGGTTCGCAGTTTACTTCTAAATTTTGGACTGCTTTGTGTAAGGCCCTTAATATTTCTTTATCCCGATCTTCTGCTTACCATCCACAAACCAATGGGCAAACAGAAAGAACCAATCAGACTCTTGAACAGTATATCCGCACCTTTTCTTCTCATCTACAAGATAATTGGTCTTCTCTTCTTCCTTGTGCAGAATTTTGTTACAACAATTCATTACATTCTTCCACGGGCCAAACTCCTTTTTTCTCTAATATAGGGTTCCATCCTATTATGTTCCCTGATGTCTTGCCGGAAGTGACTCTTCCTTCTCTACAGGATCGCCTTAAATTTCTCAACCAGAACTCCGGGATCCTAAAGACACACATAAGTAAAGCTCAACAAAACTTTAAGATTTTTTCAGATCGTAGACGAGGAAAAGATCCTGAGTTTAAGGTCAATGATAAGGTTTGGCTTTCTACACTGAATCTTCGTCTTTCAAATCCCTCCAAGAAGTTGGCTCCAAGGTTCTTGGGACCCTTCTCCATTAAAAGGGTAATTAATCCTGTTTCCTTTGAATTCGATTTACCGGAGTCTTTGAAAGTGTATCCTGTCTTCCATGCTGCACTACTCAAGAAATTTGTGCCTAATACGTTTCCTGGGCGTATTCCTCTTCCTCCTCCAGCGATCTCTTGTCAGGATGGAGTTGAATTTGAGGTCGAAAGAGTTTTGGACTCAAGGTTTCGGGGTAAGAAGTTACAGTATTTGATCAAGTGGAAGGGATTTCCTAATGAAGAGAATTCCTGGGAACCAGTGGAGAATATTCATGCACCAAGATTGGTTTCAGCATTCCACAGAAATCATCCGGAAAAAGCCTGCTGAAGACGTCCTGAGGCCATCCCTCAGGGGGGGGCAATGTAAGGTACTTGTGCCAAAATTGTCTAGTGCTCTGTCCGATGTGGGGCGCAGGCGCAGGGGTGCGCAGGCTTCTGGGCATCTTCGGCGTCTGACGCCCACGTTCGCGTCTTTGCGCGGGCGCGCGTCCGTTTATTCGGACGCGCGCGCGTCGCGACGGACGCGCGCGCGTCGCGACGGACGCGAGCGCGCTAATTGACGCTCTGCGTCAATCACGCTGCGGCGTCACGTTTGGCGCCAAATCTGTCCCTTTAAATAGTCTTCAGCAAAAGCAAACGGTGCTTGGTTATTTCCTTGCTTGGACTCGTTCCTGTTTGTTCCTGCTTGCCTTTTGGATTTGCTTCTCTCGTTACCGACCTCGGCCTGACTTTGGATTTCGCTTGTCTTCTGCTTGCCTACTGACTTCTGCCTGTTTACCATTTTGATAATCTTCTGCCTGCCTTTTGACCTCGGCCTGTCCCTCACTACGTCTTGTCTGCTGCCTGCCTATCGACCATCTGCCTGTTCTACGACTACGACTTCGCTTCAACTTGCACTTGAATCATCCCTACGGGTTCAGTGAGCTGTACACTAAACAGCAGTTCTAACTGCTCTTCCTATATTGTCTCCAAAGAGCCTGACATGCACACAGGTAGTGAAAAGGGATCACTTGATTATAATTAGTATAATTTGATACATTGACTACTTTTGCAAATTATTCTGTGTGGTGGTGGTGCCTTTCATCAACATTTGCAACTGGCAGAATACCTAAGGGATGCATAATAAACCTGAGATCCTAATTCTAGGACAATTTAGAAGACAGCAGAGAAAAATTCCTTTTCCAGCATCTATGTCATGTCTGTCAAGAGAGGGTAGCAGAGCAGCAGAAATTTAAGAATGATTGCAGGTATAGTTTGTCAGTTCCTTTCAGTTGAAACACACATTCACACCAAATACATCATAAAAATATGCCAGGCCTTTTTACAGTATGTCTTTAGAATACAAAAAGCACACACTTGTATTGCTCTTGGGATACTTTATTATTTTTTTGTTTGAGGCGGTAGTATTTATTGATGGTTGTATGCATTTTAGGGTAACATCCTAACAAAGTTTGCTCTAGATTTAGTAACAAATATCAGTCAAACAGATGTTTGCAAGTACTCAGCAGACACATAAATGATAGGGTTACTAGAAGTGGAGATGGAAATGTTGAACTTGTCATTACATTACACAAAACCTTTATTTCTTATAGCCAAATGAGTTTAATAATATTAATATACTCAAATAAGACACTCCCTATGTCTGTATTTGACCAATTTATACAAGTATTCTTTTCATTAGAGTTGCCTGGAGACAACCTGTATAAGTGAAGTTTCTTCTGGATAAGGATTTGGAATAACTTCTTAGGGTGACGGGTCCCCTTTAATGGGGTTATATATGAGTTGTGGAGCATTTTAGGTGTCATTCTTATTTTTTTGTGAGTAGTCCCATAGAGTGGTTTTGGAGCTTGAGTATGTATGTATGTATGTCATGGGTTGTTGTATCTGAAGGCATGCTTGTCCATTTAGGTAAAGTTTTATCTTCATCTTCATTACCAAATAGAGTATTTTATACAGTTGAGAGTTGGAGTCTTTCCACAAATGGTTACGGGGGGTTGTTTTGTCTACTTCTGGTTTTGTCAGTGTGTTGGATACAAAATGGTGAATTTAAAGAGTAAGATATGGGTTTTGTGAAAGAAATGGGAATTTAGAAATTAGTGTGGCTTCGGGGAGACTAGAAAGTGTTAGCCTTGCTGTTGCCAGGAGAGCACAATGGTAGGGATAAATTTCGATATTCAAATTTTTTCATTTTTTTAAAATTCGAATCTAATATGGACTCTTCCCTAGATGAAGTACACAAAAAATAGCTCAAGATTCTATTTTTTTCATTAGAAAATTCCCCTCAACCTTTGGTAAATCTGCCCCTAAGTGTCTCAGTAGTTAATGTAATTTAGGTCTCCTAATAAATATAACCAAGAGTGCTTGTATTAGCCCTGCTGTGTGTAACAGGCAGGTTGGTACAGAATGAGTTCTGTTCAAGGGCACCTGAGTGCAGAGAGAAATGTTGCCCTGTGGCCTACAGTCTTACTGGTTATGGGGATTACCAGGTTTATTTTTGAGAAGAATGTTCCTGACCAGTCCAGGTCCACTGGAGATGAAAGTGTCCCTAAATAGCAGTTAGAGTAGTAATTGTGTGTCACATGTAGGCTGCAGTGCTAAAGCTGGTAATTTTTGCCGTCCCGTGACAGATATTCATTCCCTCTTCCACTTAAAAGAGTAACCCCCAAATGTTATAAAAGCCACTTAGTTTGCCCAGGAGCAGAAACCCATAGCAATCAATAAGAGGTTTGCTTTTAAAAAGGTGACGATTAAATGGCTCCTGCTAATTGGTTGCTATGGGTTAACTTAGTGCCTTTTTATTACATAAAACCAGTAGGTGTGTAGCAGCCAATCTATGTGGCTTATTTGAGAGGTAGTGGTAATGGCATGTTGGAGAGTTGTTCTTTCTGGGTCTGCAGAGAGATGTGTGGCAAAATGAAGGGAATCAGAAGACAGAATATCATTTGCCCTCATACTTATCCCTGGCTGCTACACCCGAAGATTTCACCCTCGATTAAATGATGGATGGCTATATATATGGGTGTCTGCTTGGGAGCTTTAGTAAAATGTGGCCTTCTCTTGGGTTGCCCCTTGAAAGTCCTACTGTTAATTTTTAATACTAACAATTCTATTCCCACCCTCTATTTCTAAAACGGACTCTAGTAACTGCTGAGATTCCAAGATGGAAATCTGCTAAATAAAAAGCTAAATAAAGACAAAAAAAATCCACATGCTCAAAGTTATGTTAAAAATGAACTATACCTTTAAAAGAGCACTAATTAAAAACAGAGTTTAGCTTGGTTTTTAGCAAGTTAAATGCACTTTTCTTTTTAATAAATTATAATGCTTAGTATATTGTAGGACTAATATAATATGATTTTCTACCAGTCTAGTAGTAATCAGACACCTGATTTCAAAATTCTACCCTGGCTAGACAAATTAAAGGTAAATGCTGATTGGTGGTCATTGTTTAGTACAATGGAGCATTTTACCTTGAGTTACTATGAGCCCCCTTGTTACATTCACAACTGATATAAACACTATTTTCTACATTAAAGGGATACTGTCATGGGAAAAAAAAATGTTTTCAAAATGAATCAGTTAATAGTGCTGCTCCAGCAGAATTCTGCACTGAAATCCATTTCTCAAAAGAGCAAACAGATTTTCTTTATATTCAATTTTGAAATCTGACATGGGGCTAGACATATTGTCAATTTCCCAGCTGCCCCCAGTCATGTGACTTGTGCTCTGATAAACTTCAATCACTCTTTACTGCTGTACTTCAAGTTGGAGTGATATCACCCCCTCTGTTTTCCACCCCCAGCAGCCAAACAAAAGAATAATGGGAAGGTAACCATATAACTCCCTAACACAAGATAACAGCTGAGAACAACATTCAATAGTAAAAACCCATGTCTCACTGAGACACATTCAGTTACATTGAGAAGGAAAAACAGCAGCCTGCCAGAAAGCATTTCTCTCCTAAAGTGCAGGCACAAGTCACATGACCAGGGGCAGCTGGGAAATTGACAAAATGTCAGATTTCAAAATTGAATATAAAAAAATCTGTTTGCTCTTTTGAGAAATGGATTTCTGTGCAGAATTCTCTGAAGTAGCACTATTAACTGATGCGTTTTGAAAAAAACATGTTTTCCGATGACAGGATCCCTTTAAGGTGTACAGTTTTCATCAGAGTTCAATTTTTATCGCATAACATGGCACCGGTCACCTGTAGCATGAAAATGAAAATTCAATTAGTCTTTTTTTTTTTTTTGCTGATCATAATTAGCTTCCAAAAATAAAT
Source organism: Xenopus laevis (assembly GCF_017654675.1). Lineage (NCBI taxonomy): Eukaryota > Metazoa > Chordata > Amphibia > Anura > Pipidae > Xenopus > Xenopus laevis. Next base: position 65,004,976 of record NC_054374.1, read on the forward strand.
TGCAGGTCATAATAATAACCTAATTTAAAATGCATTACTCTTCTGTATCTATTTTTCAGACTTTCTGGAAAGAGTATTCCAGTTGAATGAGGAATTTCTGATTTAGATGTGCACACACTTTTAATGAACATTAAACATAGATTGCAAGCTCTTTAGGACAGAGCCCTCATTCCAGTTATGTAAAAATTCCTATGTATACTATATCCTATAAATACATATGTATTAAATATTCTCATTATTGTAGTTTATACTAATTGCCAGATTTATCATGTGGCGTAAAAACTGTGAAATAATTCGCCACACATTGGCAGGCATCGCAGTGTAAAAAATTGCATCATTCTTTTACATGATTTTTCCTTGAGCAGCTTATGCTGAGTAATGGGTCCTTGACAACTGAATATTTGTCTAATCCTTTATAATTATAGACTATATCCAATGTTTACCCCTACATAAGTCATATGATGGAAATGGAAATATATCTCATAATGCTTAAAAAGAATCTATATTAGTTATCAATTTGCTCTGAGTTTATATTGCATGGGATAATATGCATCTTAATGTCTCTTGGATATTTGGAAAGGTTTCCATAAGGTTGGGCATCAACTGGGATTTCTTTTAAAGAATCTGTCTGTTCCTTTCCTGTTTCCAAGCAGGCCCCCTTAATCCTCAGCCATACTTGAATCAGTGCGCTATCACCACTTCATAAAAAAAAAGAAAACCTAGGTAGTAGAGTCTTTGATTATTGTTGTGACTCACAATGTCACATAACTACTTACCCTGTGATTTCTGCTTTAATCACTGATCCACTTTCCACTGAGCTGAGAAACTGCTCAAATTGTAATTATAGGAACCCCATCTGCTAGAAACCACAAATCAGCCTTTCCTATATGCTTTTAAAGGTGAACTAATGCCATGATGTAATAACTGTGTTTTTCTGCAGATTGATACCGATGGCTCAGAAGTTAACGTAAAGGATAAGAGCTCTATGAACTCTAAACTTACTTTGCTTTAAGATCACAAGGAATCTGATATTAACCCACTAGCTTACTTCACTGCTTTACTTTACACCATTATAGTTCCTACATAAAATACATGAGTGAATATATAATTGCCTTTCTCACAGACATGTTTGATATATTTTTTTTACATTTACATGCAAATATATAAAAATCATTTTCTTTTTAATAGAATTTAATTATGATGCATTTGCAAAATTATGGACATGGGGCAAATTAACTGCTGCTTCCTAGTAGAGCACTGCTCTCTTTCACAGGTTTCAAGACTGAACTATAAAACATTCACAAAAAGATTTTGGATACCAGTCATTGGCCAAACTAACAATATGTTAACTATTTAACAATTCACATTTTGCCTCCTTACACTCACCAATTTTAAAAATTCACCAGATATTTTCACCAGACATCATCATTAGTATCTCTAAGGCATGTCTTCTCCGATTCGATTACATAACACACAGTAACACATCAATATGGTTCACAAAATCTTCAGCAATATCTCCGGAGACCTGCCATGGTACAATGGTGGCTGCAAAAGAATATCAGGCTATAACATCCTAACACTATAACTTTGCACGAGCTATAAACAAAACACAATTTTCTGCAATACTTTGGACCTGGTACTTTTCAATTATAGCATCATCCATACTCATTCACACTGATCATCCTCCAATAACCTCCAGCGCATACTCAGTTACCGCAAACTTTTTTCACATTAAGGGGCAGATTTATCAAGGGTCGAATTTCGAAGTGGAAAATACTTAGAAATTCGACCATCGAATAGAATCCTCCGACATTCGAAGTCGGAGGATTTTATTCATCGTACGATCGTATTCCGATCATAGTACGATCATACTCCGATCGTACTTCGAAACGTACGATTCAAAGATTTTATCGTACGATCGTACAATTTTCCTTCAAATATAAAAAACTTAGAAAATTGCTCTGGAAGGTCTCCATAGGCTAACATAGCACTTCGGCAGGTTTAAGTTGGTGAAGTATTGAAGTCGAAGTTTTTTTAAAGAGACAGTACTTCGATTATCGAATGGTCAAATAGTTGAACGATTTTTACTTCGAAACAAAGTTGAAGTAAATTCGAAGTTGTAGTATCCTATTCGATGGTCGAAGTATTCAAAAAATTACTTAGAAAATCTAACTTTTTGTACTTCAAAAATCCACTCGAACCTTAGTAAATCTGCCCCTAACTGTTAATATATCATATCACAGTGATAATTGAACATCCGCTTCTGGGTGACCAGCTGGTGCACTCTGGTATAATGGCTTGCTGTGGAAGAAAAAGCATGATTAGCTTACATTTCTCAACACTCTTACAGTTTGTAATTAGTGATGGGCAAATTTGCACCGTTTTGCTTCGCCAAAAAATTTGTGAATTTCCTGCGAAATGGCGAAAAATTCGCGAAACAGCGTCGCCGGAAAAATTTTTTGGACGCCACCAAATTTTCAGCAGCGAATTTTTGCGAATTTATTTGCGGGCGTTTTGCGAATTTATTCGCTGGCGGTAAATCATGCAAATTCGTTGCAAATTAGCGCCTGCCGAATAAATTCGCCCATCACTATTTGTAATCTGTAAACCTGGCAGGTAGCTGATTGTGGGTGGACCACACCACATCAGAAAGGTCCTCAGTCCCTTAAACTCTGTCCAGGGAATCCCCCTCCTGTTTGGCATGATCCTCTAGTTCAGGGGTGCCCAGACTTTTTTTTACACTGGGATCTACTCTCAACACTTGACCCCCATCTATCTACTTTGATAGATGTGATGTGTTGTAAATTTTCGGCCCATGCCAATTTTTGTGGCCACACCCCGTAATTACCATGTTCATTTTACAAAATTTGGCAGGTTATGAAAGTTTGAAACAGTAGTAAATTCACGGATCTGCACACACACTGTTCTCTGCAGTCGGAGACGTGGCCCCTCTTTTTATTATTATACCTCCAACAAGATCAATGTTTCGGTGGGGGGTTTTAACCTCCCTTCATCATACATTACTATGAAACACACTCCCTTCCCCTCCGTGCTTGCTGCTCTCAGCCCTACCTCCCTTTTGTGTGGGGCTCCTCCTCTAAGTCAGTTGCAATTCCACCACCTCATCTAGTCTAGAACTCTCATGGCTGTCCATTGCTCCTTGGTTGGTAATAGGGTTGCCACCTTTTCCTAAAACAAAAACACCCTCCGTCATATATATTTATCTTTTTTCCCTATTAATATCATTGGGATCAACCATCATTTTTACCGACCAGGCCAGGTGGCAAACATTAGTTGGTAATGCCCACCAAATAAGCAGTGGCCCCATTGGTTCCAAGGCTGGGATTTCCTCAGACTCCCCTCCCAGTTCAGCCAGCCTTTCCCCTGGAAAACAGTTTGAGCAGATCTCTGTGTACTCATTTGTACTTTCCTCACTCTCACTCAGGTTCTACCAGATAGACTGGAAAATTCTGATGTGGCTGAGATACCACTATATAAGGATCAGGTTCCCACCTCAGACACAGCTTGGAACCTCATTGTGCGTTTGGGTTCTGCATCAGCACTCGGCCCCCTAGTTTTAAAGGTGCTGGCTTCACTTGTGAAATCGCCTTGCGGGCCTTCTTCCCGCAACTGCATAGCCAGCACCCGATCCACTGTTCTGGGCTGTGTTCCATGGAGTACTTTGCTGTGGCAATATTAGGTCTAGTCGGTCCATCGAACAGCAAGAATGGTACTCCTTCCCCAGGGTTTGCAACAGATTAGCAATGAACGATTAAAACGCTCACAGACCCTGTTGCCCTGGGGGTGATGGGGGACGTGCAAGACTTGCGCACCCCCCGAAACCTGCAGAGTTCAGTGACCAGCAATGACTCGAAATTTGGACCGCGGTCTTACAAGAACCACTGGGGGCAACCACATGGCCTTATAACAAGAGTCCACATCAATCGAACTGTAGTCTGGGTTGTTTGGTCTCTAGTGGGCACTACCACAGCAAACTTAGAAAAATGGTCAATAAACACAAAGGCATGCCAGTACCCTCCCAGTACCCCCACTATTGCGACAAAGTCCATGGCCACTAGCTTGAAAGGCTCCCTGGTGTGGATCTGTAGAGGGGTGGTGTGGTCTGGTCTAGTCAAGCCTTATTAATAGCACATTGTGGGCACTGCTGGCACACTTCTATAACCACTGCACCTAGCCCTGGAGCAAAGAAGAAGCAGCGGACCAGCTGCTCAGTCTTTTTCCTCATGAAGTGGTCCCCAGTCTCATGCATAATGCAGCACACCTCCCTCAGCTGGGCGGCAGGGACCACCAACTGCCAGGCCCTCTGCCACTCCTCCCATTCACTTCAGCAGTATTGCAGCCCATGGCGCACTTGCAGCTGTCCCAATACTGCAGCAGCACCCTAGCCACTGGAGCCCTCCAGACCCTCACCCAGCCAGGGGGCCACTGCCCCTCCGCATCCAATTGAGTACCTGTTTGAGTGTAGGACTCTTCTTTTGGGCCTCCTTTCACTCGTCCACAGTGTAGATCTTTTGCATGGGGCCTTCCACCTCCACCACTTGTGCCCTTACTTTTAGTGAGGGAATTGCAAACCCCTCTCATTCCTCATCCCACTGCCAAACTGGTAAATCTGGACAGGGCATCTGCATTTTCATGAGACTTTCCAGATTTATAGTGAATCCCAGTCAAAATGGGCAAGCTGGGCCACAGGGGCGTAAATATAGAGGAAGCAGACCCTGCGGTTGCAGGGGGGCCCAGGAGTGTAGGGGGCCCAGTGAGACCCTAATTAATTAGCAATTTTAATATATCTTGGTAAAATAGGCCAACTTATAAATATTTTGGGGCCCTAAATTGAATTTGCTATGGGGCCCAGTAACAACTAGTTACGCCACTGCTGGGCCACCTAACGCTGCTCCAAGGCCTCTAGTCTTGTGGAGCCCAGGTAGGTCAATGGTTATTGTCTGTGTAAATATGCCCCACTAAATATTCAGCAAACTTCTCTGTGACATCCCAAACAATAGCTAGTAGCTCCAACTTGAACTAACTGTAATTTGCCAGGTTTCGCTCGATGGGTCGCAGGCTTCCACTAGCATACACTATCACCCTCTCTTTCCCTCCTGGGCTTGGGCCAGCACATCCCTGCAGGCTGGCGTCTGGATAAAAGTAGAATGGCAGGTTATAATTTGCATATGCAAACACTGGAGTGGATGATAGACAGGTTTTTAACCGATCAAAGGCTCTCTGCTGCTCGGTACCCCAAGTCTATCGGATCACCTGGCATTTCTTTCCTTTTTCCTTGACCTGCCCCGAATTGGTTGTGAAGGAGGCTATCTGGCTTAGTAACCAGTGCAAACCACCTTGGTTAGCTTGTTCCAGAGTTCCTGTAATGCCACTGCAAAACTGGGGGAGCATCACTTCTTTCTGTACTCACGTAAAGAACCTGGTGCGTAGATCTGTGGCAGCTGCAACTTCTCCATAGAGCCTCTCCAGGTGGGCCACTATCTCATCTAGGGATTCTCTTTCTGTCAATGGTAGCTGCAGCACTGCCTTGCGAGCATCACCCTCCAGCGAGGTCAGCTCCATGCTCAGTAGGCACCTTGCATAAGCAAGCTGTTGCTCACAGTTGCTCGGCCCAGTCCATCACTGGCACATTTCTTCCATCAAACTTGGGTATACTGGCAAGGCCGCACTCATTGGTAGGAAGAGTCACTGCCGCTGAAGTCACAGCTCCAGAGTCTACCATCCTGCTGCACTATGCCAAATGAAACCCTGGGACATGAGGTATGGAAGACTTTCTCATAAACAGTTCCAGTTTATTGTTGTGACTGTTTCATAACAGGTAAATGGCTGCACAATCCTTTAACCTCACCTTTCCCTAACATAGACTACTGTCCCTTCCTCTATCACTGCCAGAATGGCCACTGTATTTAATGTTCCTGATTTCTTTATTCACTTTTTAGTAATAACAACTTTATAATTTACAGTTCAACTTAGAACACACTGCCACCAAGTGGCCAAACTAACTATACATTATTTAACAATTCACATTTTGCCTCCTTGCCTCATATGTGTTTCCCTTCTTATAACCTATGGGAAACCAGATACCTTACACTGCTAAAGGACCTGCTTTTTCTCCTTAATTAACCTAGCTGGCTTATGACCCTCCTGTAAACTACAGGTTGGCAAAACCTTTACCCTCCTACACATATTACATTTTAATTTTTCTAATAGTTCCCCTTTAACTTACTTTACTTTGGCTGGATGGTCAGGCACTGAGGAGGAGCCCTGATATCCTTGCCTTGGATACAAATACTACTTGGTCCAGCTCTGATTTTGCATTTTTCTCACCCAAATTACACATATTTAACAACTCCATGTAACTTGGGTGGGAATGTGGCATGTTTCAGCCATGTGTAAGACTGGTTGTCTCACTTTTCTTCAGACTTCACGTACACTGGAAAATGCAGTTAGAGGAGGGCAGTTGGAATTTGCATGTGTTCTCTAGACCTTCAGCAGCCAACTGATGGTATAAAAAGCCAGGTAGAAACAAAAAGAATGCTTTCAATTTTGTAATTTTACAGATGATGGTTATTTGGCAGCAAGACAGATTAAGTTTTACTCAAAACAATTCAGAATTCAGGGATTCACAAGTCATATTTTAGTGGAAAATGTAATGTCCAATCTATGGGGGCTGACAAAAACTCTAAACACCCAAGGATTGTAATGACTTACCTGATACCTGGGCTGGTGCTCCTGCTATACTGCTGGATTTTAAAGCATGAAGTATATCCAGCCGCTCAGGCCGGTCAGTCCTTGGTGGGGGCATAACATTTGGCCCCCCTTTCAACTGGACATTTCTATATATATATATACATATATCTATATATATATATATATATATATCTATATATATCTATATATATATATATAGATATATATATATATATATATAAAAGTAGCAAAAGCGTAGAACAAAAAAAATCTTTTTTCGACGTTTCGGCTCCTAACTTAAGCCGTCCTCAGGAGGTTTAAGTTAGGAGCCGAAATGTCGAAATAAAGATTTTTTTTATTTTTCTACACTTAAAAAGACCTGGTTGTGCGGTTCTTTTGCTACTTTTATATTTACTATTTAACCAGCACCTAGGCGTTGTCCACAACTTGGGAGTGCTCCGAATCGTGAATTTTATATATATATATAGATATATATATATATATATATATATATATATATATATGTGTGTGTGTATATATATATATATATATATATATATATATATATATATATATATATATATATATATATATATATATATATATATATATACATGTAGAAAGCTGACTCACACTGGGATTTATCAAAATAAAACTGGTTTTATTTTGATAAATCCCAGTGTGCGTCAGCTTTCTACATGAATATACAATTTTTTCTGACTAGCACCTGGGTCTTTGCTTCAGTAAGTGTGTGCCAAAGCCCTTCTACATATATAATATCTTGCTGGGAGGTATGAGAAAAGACTGTCTAATTTTAAGCCAAGGGTGAAACAGGTAAACTGATGATGGTTGCTAGGGAGAGGGAATTTTGATTGTATAAACTCAGATCACAAATCGTGGTAAAACATGCCAGCTTAAAAGCATTGGTGTTTTCTCACATTAGGTTCATGTATGTTTTGTAAGGCCACCTTTTTGCCTTAATGTAAAGAAAGTGATAAAAGCTCAGAACAGAAGTATTGGCTCACATTTTACCATTGATTTATTAAACCTACATAGAGATGCTTGGTGATATGTGGTGAATAAGTCCGCTGTTTTTTACACCACATAATAAATCTGCCTCAAAAGTTTAAATTTTTTTACTAGCATGTGACATTCATTAAACAGAAAAGATCTTAGAAAATGTCTTCATTAACCACCTGGATCAATTTGGGGACTTTACTTTTTGGGGACTCTTCTACCCTTTATTATATTCTCAGGTCCTTTCATTAAGTATGTAACCAATAGGGCAATTCAAGCCCTCTGCCTTGTGGTCATAGATCACCTCTACATAAATCTGTTATCATGTTTACTATTCCATTTACTGGTTTCCTTCATGACTGCATTATCTACTGGCTTTTAAAAATGTTTTTTTATATGTAATGATAAAACATTACATTGTACTTGATGGTAACTAAGCTACATAAATCCATATTAGTGGAAAAACTATCCTATTTGGGTTTACTCCGTGACTGTGATTCAAGGTGAGTGCGGCCTCAAAGCTCTAAGATTTAGGGGGTTATTTACTAAACTCTGAGTGCAAAAATCACGAAAAATACGTGATTTTTTTTTTTATAAAATCAAACATTTTTCACAATTTATTAAAATCCGGCATCTCAGACCTGTCATGTTGCATATAAGTCAATGGGAGAAGTCCCAATAATTTTTTAAAAGTGCACTGGGTTTCGTGCAATACCCTGAAGTTTTCTGAGTTTTCGGGCAAAAATCTGAGTTTTCGGGTGAAAAATCCAAAAAAAATCTTGAAAATCTGAAAAAAATAATGAAAATCGGATTTTTTCCCCACAAAGCAAATTTTAGAGAAAATTTAATAATAAATACGTGTCAAAACCCGAGTAGGTTTGATCGGAGTTTGTAGCAAAAAATATTGAGATAAATTCGGACTTTGATAAATAACCCCCTACAAGTGTTTAAATTTTCCCATAGAAAGTCAATTGGTGAAATTTAATTGGCTGTTGTTGGCTCCTCCCACTTTGGGGTATCCAAACAATTATGCTGTTTTATTCGGGGTGACCCCATGACTGTGATTTAAGTTTGGTGAGTGACTTCAAACTGTAAGAGTGGCAGCAGTTTGAAAGTCTTCCTTATCAAAATCAATGGAAAAATTGGGGTATTCGGTGTGCTGTCCCAAAAAGACGGAGGGTGGGAAAACTGCTCTGCTATTGGGCAAAGAAGTGTGGAGAGTTTGGTTGTTATACCCCTAATACTCATTAACAAATAATGTTTATACCTGAACAGTAAATTGCTTCTTTATTAACATAAAATCTGTTTTTTTTTTGTTTTCCCATTTGCACATACAGCATTCCAATTGGGGTTGCTTGGTTCTTCAGCAGTATAAAATTAATTCTATATTAAATGCATTACCTTGGTTCACCCTGTACAAATCCTGCTTCAAAAGGTGGAATCTGTGTTATTTTTAAGCCCTGCATTGCAGATAGTTATGTACCACTCTTCTGATATAGCAGATGCCTTTCATGAGGTCACAAAAGCCAGTGCTGCTGACTGCTATATTGCCATGCATATATATTGTTATTATATATTATATATATATATATATATTGTTTTCATCCCAAATCATATATACAATTGGATGTATTTTTTATTTTCATGTAATCCAAGTGTAATTATGGATTTTCTATATAATTCAATACATCTCACAAATGTATGCCCTTCTGCACAGTAGGAAATATGATCTTTTTAAATTGACTAATTATTCTCTTTCAAAGTACATGAACTATAAATATTAAATAGTCATTGTTTCTGCATTCTGTTTCCCTCTGCACATGATGTATAAGTTTAATATATAAAACACAAGGGTTGTTCAATGATGTGTGACAGTTGGCCTTTAATGTTCTGCTTTTAAAGATCAGGGTAGAGTTCAGTTAGCATAGTCATGAGGTTAAATGATTTAGTAGGCACAACTGAGATACAAAAAAATAGTTAATACTCCCTAGAGAAAAGTGGTTCCTGATACCATTACGTTAGCCTAATGGCCTATGAATGCTCCTTCTGTGACATAAGAGGGTGTCATGGTACATAGATTTTCCAATACTGAATAGGTTTATTAAATGCATATTAAAAAATGCTAAAATGGAAAAAAAAACCACTATTTTATTCCTGGAAAATAGTTTTAATCGCTTACACTGATATGAAAATGATACCATGGAGTAATTTAATAACCTTTGGTTATAGAAAGCAAATTGGGTTACAGCATCATTATTGCAACAAGCATTATTTTCTAGGCATTTCATATAAGCATAGTAAAGAAATATATATACAATTCTATTGTACGGGGATGGGATGCCTTATCCAGGAAGCTAATATCAAGAAATCTTCCAATAATGGCATCTCTCAAAGAGTTTATTTCAAGCAAATAATTATTTGTAAAAGTAATTCTGATCCAGTCCAATAGCCCATAACTACCAACAATCTAGTCTAATGGATTTATAATAAAAATATCTGATCAGGCCGAATTGTATTCAATATTTTATTAATTCCTATTGATTAACTAGATTTGGAGAAAATCTGGTCCATAACCAGCTTTACATTTAAACCTAGAACTAAGGATGGTTTTAATGATATACTGACGCAAGAGATTCATTTAAAGGGCAAATATGATTACCATATCTATGAGGGGAAAAGCCATGCTTCGTAAGTTTCCTTTAAATCTTGCAACCTTCTTATAGTGCTCTACATTCACTGACTGTGCCCAGTGGCCTTGTATCTGTCTGTTTAGTGCTGTTGTGGTTAATGGGTTACAGACAGTGTTAGAATATACATACAGTATATGAGCAGATTGTGAGGTCAGATTAATCCAATGCTTAACCTAAATAAACAAATCATTAAGCAGCATGGTTCCTTTTTAACCTTCATCAATATGGACTGCAGGTTAGAAAAACCTCTACCTGCTGGATGGCTGAATACTAATCAGCCTTTAGCATGTGAGCTTTATAGGTCAGTAAAATTTAAGTTAGAGGTTAGAGATGCTAAAACATCACTTCAAAGGTAGACTTCTATAAAATACACAGTTATTCATTTGGCAGGCATGGATTTTTGTTGAATTGATGGATTTTGCCACCCACAAATAAATTGGCGAACCTGCAGCAAATAATTATAACGCACAGAAAAAGTGCAGCGTCCCAAAATTATTCCTACACCCATTCATTTTAATGCATTTGGACAAAATAGTCGCGCTTATAACAATTATTTTGACGCCCATTGACTTGCAGGCATTTTGCAAAATTTTCACAGTTTCGTGAATTTTTCTCTGTTTCCTGAATTTTTTTCGGCAAATCGAAGCGGGACAGATTTGCCAATCACTAATTGCAGCTTGATACTTAAATTCACTTGCGTGGTCTCTTTTTTTATTTATTTTTGTATTTTGATTTTAATGTGTCACAATCATTTCTTTTTCCAATTCCAGGTACAGGTACAGGGAAAACCTGTTATCCAGAAAATAGTGTGAGTTATTTCTAGTCTGTTGATCCAAACTAAGATATAATTAATCCTTTTTAGTGGAAACACAATCCTATTGGGATTATTTAATACTTAAATGATTGTTCAGTAGATTATCCAAATTATGGAATGTGTCCCATGTGTTTTGTTTTGGGTTGCCAAGGATGAGTAGAGTATAACAGTGCTTTATTAGCAGGCATTACACAACAGTAACTTTCACTTTCACTTTTAAGCTACCAAGAAGTACGCACAGTATAAGTCTGAGCACAGTGACATCTACAGGCCATTTGTATAAAAACCACACCAAGCATTCTGGTTAACAGGTCCCATATATATGTGTGTGTGTGTGTGTGTGTGTGTGTGTGTGTGTGTGTGTGTGTGTGTGTATGTATATATATAATGCATGTATATATATATATATATATATATATATATATATATATATATATATATATATATATATATATATGTATATATTTTATATATTTATAGTATTTATGAACCTTTTGTTAAACTGTGAGTAAACTGCTTCTCTTTCCCATGGTCTGTGAACATATAGCAACCTGTACATGCATAGATACTATTAGTTTTGTATGATTTTCAGTGCATGTATGGCAGGACTCAAGGTGACCAATATTGGCAAAAGGATGATATCTAGTCAATCGGGCAAGATGGAAAATTAGGCACCCAAATCATTAGAGGTGCAATTCTATTATTTTTACCGGTATATCTGGTGATTCAGCTTTTAGTGTTTTTGTAATGAAAACAATCCTTGGTTGCAGGAAAGCCGTGTTCGGCCACCTTTAAAGTGAGAAGGCCACCAAAAAAAATAAAGAAAATAGTAAACAGTACGTAGACCACAGAAACTTACAAATAGGATAGGGACTTCTCCCATTGACTTATATACAACTTCTGTAGGTCTGAGATGCCGGACTTTCAGATTCTGACTTTTTCCATCCTCGGGGTATAATAAATCTTGAAAGACTCAAGTTTTTTTTCCACTAAAAATTCTGATTTTAAAGTAAAAAAATACATTTTTTGAGTTGATGGCATTTGGACTTTAATAACCCCCACAATGTGGTCTAAGAAAGAAAGGAATAAAAAAAAAACATACCTGGTAGAAAAGGGTGGAAAGAATTTCCAGACTGAAAGGAACAGTTGAATGGAACTGGGGGAGAGTGCGGGGCATATAAGTTAATTTTTAAAACTTATTATTATGGACTAAAATCATCACATGGTTAACATGACGTTACTTATGGTTAAACCCCCTTACACAACCTCCTAAACACATGGAACTGCCAGCCATGCACATTCCTTCTAGCCAGCCACTACACTGATCAGTCCGTCTAATTTCTTTTAGGCCTTGTACTTGACATAGTGGCTCGATTTAGAGCAAGCAATGAATGATTATCATAGTGTGAGTTAGTGTCAAAGTGTTTGCAGAGACAAAATAGTTACCTAAAGATCATCTTCTTCCCAGTTACAGTTTTGCAAGTGTATATTTTCTGAAAATATTCTCAGCTGCCTGAACTTTCATCTGCCTATGTTTGCAAAAAGAAAATAGGTGTGCAATAAAAAAGACAGCAACTGGCACATACATGAGTACTAGGAGTCATAGATAAAGTGATTTCAAGTAGAAATAGAAATTAAGGCCTATTTTAACTTCAGTCACAAGTTTTTTCTGAAGTGCTTTTTGTCTTTTTGGATTGTTGCCAGTCTATGATGGATGTCTGCCAGCCTGGGACCACAGCCAGTCATCATTGTATTGTTACCAATACTGGACGACAGCCAGAAGTGGATTAAAGCCAAATAGATGGGAGCTTAACTGTGCCTGCTCACACTTGTGCTTATCCTCTAAATTACAGTGTCTTTACACCTTACCAATATGACCTGCATATATGTCTTTTTTTATAAATAAAGAATCCTCTTCAGAACAGTGCTATAAAGAGTCTTTATTGTTTTTTATAGATGCTAACAAATAATGGGGGTGCTACAAGTTTAAAGGAGTCCCGCCATCTCATAATTGGATTATATTTTAATAATATTTCAATTTTAATTCTGCCTAGATGTATTAAGGTCTCTCCTGACTGCAGGAGAGTCTGCATGTTTCCAGCAGAACTTCATTGATGTTATCTTGAGAATTATACTCTTGCTTTGATTCTTTTTCTATTCTTATAGAACAGGTGCCCTATAATAAAGCTGGACAATTTATTGAATCCGAATTCTGCTGAAAAAGGCAGAAACCTGGCCAAAAACCAAACTGAATCCTTGATTCGGTGCATCCCTAAAATTTAACAAGTTTCTGAGTAGGGTGAACAATTTTTCCTGGGTAACCTAACCCACGTGGGTGATGATGGTAGAGTGATACAACATGTGCTGATGGAATATTGTGTAATGAATTCTAACCTTTAAAACTTAAAAAAACAGGTACCAATATGCACCCATTTTTTTTAAATAAATCTATATTAAGAAACAGGATTTTAAACTTCTTCCTCTGTCACCTCCTGCAGCAATCCCTGCAAGGCAGGCAGATTAAGGGGATACAGTACTCAGCAAAAAGAGGCTTTTTGTACATTATAAGTAGCACTGTGTGGTATCCCATGGCAAAAATGAACATGGTACCCATCATGGGGGCAACATCATCTGTTATAACATTGTGCTGTGTTTGACAACACTGTTTAGTCCCTCCAGAGCCCAGCACAGTGGTATGAAGGAGTAATCCCAAGTGGCTTTTTACTTGAGAGGGATGTGTATAATGAACCCCCTGGGCTGTCGGTCCTGCAGAAAATTGTCAGATCGGTGCAGGAGCAGGCACAGTGGTTTTTTTTTAGTTTCTTTTTCTCAGTTTACAATTAGTCCACAGTTGCCAGTATCTTAAGGTGGCCATATGACCAGTGCATAGCCAGTTTTAAAATGGTGTTACACAATCATAATGGTTGAAATACATGCTCAGTTATTTTATTTTTTGTATAATATTAATTAACCTTGTTTTTGAGCAGTGAGAAATGTATACTCAAGGCAGGTGCTCCTGCTGGAGACAGTTGACTGTGACTGCCATGTAATATGCAAAATTTTCCTGAGACACATATGTAGCACTGTACCAGGGGTAACAAAAAGGTACCCGTGGTAAGTTTAAGTGCTTACTTTCTGATTCTATTATTGGTCTTTGACTGTTAAGTGCAGAGAGCACAAATAAGCTCTCGACTCATGTGATCTCACCTCCTCTAACCATGTTATGAGCACTAGAGTTAAGCACACGGTGGTGGACGTGGGAAGGTCAGTTGGCCAACATGGATTTTGAGACCATATGAAGAATTCAATGATGTTACTTTTCAAGAACGTAGAACAGATAGTTTGGAAACACCCTGATTTCCCTATTCGTCTCAAAACCATTTTTGGCCCTGAAAAACCAGCTCAGTAAATGTTATTGAAAACAATGCAAAGAGGGTTCCCAGAATGAGGTACCATTTACCATTTAATAATATAAAGTATCTCTTGTGCCCCTAACCACATCTACAAACCTCTTGAAATAAAATCCATCAGCAGTTGTGCTTTCTGCTTTCTTTACCAATGGTAAACAAGCAAATATGGTCAGATGTCCAACCAGATGTTGCTAGGTGCCTGGAGGCTTTACACTATCTACGTCAGTGACGGGTGCAAAGAGCAGTTTTTCAGGGAAAATTTGCATGCTTTCTAACCCGCAGTGCAGTGTTTTCACAGGATTGCAGCTGTGCAGAAAGTTGCATCTGCCAAAGTTGCATGTGATGTGCCAAATTGATCTTTGACCTTTCTCTCCCTTTACAGCCTCCTCACATGTCAGATTGTTTAGTAAGAAAGGCACAATCAGTACAATTATTTTTCATTTCTTGAGCTACTTTGATGTTTAATTAATATGTCAGTGCCTCATTAGGGATGGGTGAATTTGACCTGTCTCGTTTCGCCAAGAATTCGCAGCCGGCAAAATGCCGCAGACACCCATTAAAGTCTATGGGCGTCTATGGGCGAAATTTTTTTGACGCACGTCTTTTTTTTTGACGCAGCACGCCATACAAGTCTATGGGCGTCATTTTTTCGGCGAAACAAGGCGGAAAAATTCGCCCCTTCCCCATGCCTCATACATCCTTTAATTAATATTAGTCAGCATTCTAGAATTGTTCATTAATTGATACATTCAAGTTTGCATAAATCAATATGAATTCACCACTATATGTATACCCACTACGGAAACTAGTTGTACAGAATGTTCTGGATTACAGGATGGCCATCACCATCTCCCATAGACTCCATTTTCAGCAAACAAATTCTAATTTTTAAAGTGATTTTTTGTCTCTGTAGTCATAAAACAGTGCTTTGTACTTGAGGTAACTAAGCTGCATGAATCCACATCAGTGACAAAACAATCCTATTGGTTTATTTAATGTTTCAATAATTTTTAGCAGACCTGAAGAATGATGATTCAAATTACAAAAAAACCTTCATCTAGAAAACCCCAGGTCCCAAGCATTCCAGATTATAGACCCTATACCTGTACCTATTTTTACTATATGATAAAAAGGAATACATTTTTGTTTCCTGTGTATTATCTTTTAAATGCTATCATTTTCGGTTCCTATATCATATTTTATTGCATATCTATGCTGTACTGATTTTTACAGGCTTGCTTTGCACTATTTTGCTTTCAAATTGTATCTCCAGCCATTTATGTCACATTTTAAATGCAAACAGTATAGAATGTAATTTACTGAATTAGGGCGTTTGCTCTGGAAAATTAATTTGACTTATTACTTCTGACTCTTCCTATCTTCAGGCCAATATTATGCTATTCATTGTACGAGAGTAATACTTAATGAATTGGGCTATTAATAATGTCAGGGTCCATGGGGGTATCGTGGGTAAGGGAGAGGCGTAGACTCATAGATGCAGTCACCTGATATCAAGTTAATGTTCCATAAAAAATATCAGGCAGTGCAGTGTAATTATGAAGCAATGTGTAGGAAAATAGACAGAGAGCCCTTACATATTTATTTAAATTTAATCAGATGTGTTTCTACATAGTGACAAAAACTGGATAATTCAAATAGGAAACAGATGCAAAACAACAATGGTTTTTGTATATTTCATGTAAATGAAATGAAAAATAGAAGGAAGTGTACAATACTAATAACAGCTTTATATAAATTAAAATAATGTAATGTAAAGTACCAGCACTTATAACAACCAGGAGTCTCACAATAATTTAACTAATAAAGGTTGCAGAATCAAAAAAGACCTGCTCACCAGGCCTTAAAGGTATCATGAAAATCTTTCAAAATGTAAATAAGGAATTGCATTATAGTTAGTGCAAAAACAGTGCAGTATATGCAATATCAAGTCAAAAGTGGTTCAAGTAACAATAAGGGGGGGGATTTAATAGCACTGGGTAAATCAGATTCATAGACCAGTCTACAGAAGGTAGAACTGCGCTACGATAAATGTGCACATTTTTTAGTAAATGAGTCCTAATATGATTTTAAAACAATAACGGGATTCTTTACAGAGGCCCTGGGCCCTTAGTGTTCTAAAACACTTGTGCCTGGTGGGACCTCCTGGAATTCCAAGAAAGCATGTTTCTTATGGCTAAAAACATGCTTTTTAAAAAAAAAAAAAAAAAACTTTTACACTTAACATTTTGTTATGAAATTATCCTTCTGGTACATCTTTGATTAATCTGCAAATAAAATATAGCTAAACACTACAAACTGTTTGTGTTATATTTTGGTAGCCGAGGATGAGTAGAGTAGAACAGTGCTTTATTAGCAGGTTCATGCAGCCATTACACTTCAACAGTAGCTTGAATTCTAATGCTTTTAAGCAGTATAGAAAGTACGATGTACACAGTATAACTCTTGTGCACAGTGACACTTACAGGCCCTTTGTATAAACACCACAGTTTGCAAATGTATTATCCATAGATAAAACAGGATGGAAAAATATAGAATAAGTGGATGCTAAGTAGTGCCCAAAAAATTCTATTCATTAAAGGTACTTTTGTCCAAACATGCAATAATAGTTTGAATACAGATAAGCAATTTTTTTGAAGTTACATAAACATCAGCGATTAAAGATTTAGATCACATTTACATAAACATCAGCGATTAAAGATTTAGATCACATTTTTTCAAGGTGGAAAGCAGTCAAAATAAACTCTGAACAATACAACGCTTTAAAAACAGTGATTATAATACTTACCATCCAAAAGGATTGCACTCTAGTAAAAATAATACATGAGTAATACAAATGCAAATAGCTATAGTACCCAAAAAAATCACACAAAGAGGTCAAAGTCTGACTATCGGGTAAGGAAAAATTTAAAGATTCAGTATGAAAAGTTTGCAAATGTTTCCTCTAGTATTATTTTATATCGCTCCAGTGTAAGACTGTAAATTAAGTAGATTCTTTGTGGATTGTAATGGAAAATAATCTTGGTAATTAGATGAAAATGGTTTTCATTCAGCAGAAATTAATTTCAGTTTTTCTAATATTTGATTTCTTTTTCTAAAGGCTGAAACCTTTTTTTAAAGCAAATTTCCAATACAGTCGTGTATTTCAGTATAATTTAAATTGTAATATACATGTTAAGCCATGCTTCAGCTCCTGGTTTATTTTTCACTTGCAGGAAAACTACCCCTTTAAAGGTGAAGGACATGGTAGTAGGACATGGGTGCTTGGATATCCTTCCATCATGCTTATAAAAGGCAAATATGTAGTCAGCAAATAAAAAGTGATAAAGCCTGCCAATTAATAATTATCCTGAAGGTCTCATCACAATTCAAAGCTACTCAGGTCATCAAGGACAAATTCATGCCCCCTACATCCTTCACCCTTAGGTGTGCTGCTGTGTCTTTATGCTTTTGCCAACTTTTTTTATGAGGCGTCCAGAGTGTAAAAAATATGGCCTGCCTTTATGGTGCTCTACCACGAATGAAGCTATAAAATTATGAACAGTTTTTATGATGGCTATTCAGGGGATGCTTCTATATTGATGGTGTACATGCTGTATCTATCTTTTTCTATGCCTCCCTTCCTTGAAAAGATCACAATGCAGGGAGTTGGCCCTGTGTAACTGTTTTTCATGCATTTAATATATTAATTATCCACTAAATGCTCCCCAGGCTGCACTTTAGATGTTGAAGAGTGACAGCTTTTCAACAAAGCTCCAAATACAACCCATCAGCCTGCAGTGTATTATGTTGAAGAGGTCAGGGTGGGGTTAATGTAACTTTTTATTTGCTGATTTTTCATAGGCTTGCAAATGTTTGGTAGAGGAAATAAAAGAGCAGAAGTAGTGAAATAAGAAGCATAGAAAATAGATGAATAAAGGCTGACAATAACTCTCAAGCAACAAACCATAAACACATATGTGCTCTGGACACAGAGAAAGGATATAATGCGCTTTATTTAGACATAATCCTTTCTTGAGGAAAAAAAGAATGTAGAATCTAAATTAACCTGTATAATTAAAAGATTCTTAGTTGCATTTAATTACAATTTCGATACCATTACGGAAAACGTTCTAGGTTTATTTCAGCTGTATTTCAGATTCATATCATATCTTTTTTTATAGCAACTAGATGAAAATTAATAGTAATAGTTTAAGAAATCAATATTATAGCCTCCTGAATATAGACAGTGAGAAACGGAGATGGTTTAAAGGAATAGAAAACGCTTTGTTCATACCTTGTTAGTGCACTAATACTTTTAAAAACGCATAAAAATGTATTTAGAATGCATATGTTAACTATACTGTATGTGGTAGAGGGCTTGTTTATGGGTGCAAGTGCAGTGTGGACATGCAAAAAATGTATGTAGTCAATGCATTAGTAGACACCTTTTAAAAAAGGTAATTGTGTGCAAAACTTCTCCTTGAATTTAGGTTTTGTCCACCCCTCCTTTTGCAAATTGTGCACAAGTTTGCCTATTCCCACAGTGGGTTATACACTGGTAATCTTATTATCTACCTCACAAGCTTCATTTTTCTTGTTTAGGTCAAATAAGTCCTACTAAATGAAATTATGTTGAATAAGGGTATACTGCCCATTAAATAGTGCTCAATATAGAGTATGGGAGGAGCTAGATACCTATTGGAAAATGTGTTTCTGTATGTGAGAGGAGACAGATGGCAGAAATAATAGCTGTTATGCTGATACAAGGATCAAACCCTCACATATTTAAGGATTGGTTTCAGGAGAAAATTTCATGAGGTCTATACTTCAAGGGGCACATTTACCTAGGGGCGAATATCGAGGGTTAATTAACCCTCGATATTCGACCGTCAAAGTAAAATCCTTCGACTTCGAATATCGAAGTCGAAGGATTTTGCTCTATTCCTACGATCGAACGATTCTAATTCGAAGGATTTTAATTCATCGATCGAAGGATATTCCTTCGATCAGGAAATTGTTAGGAAATTTTTAAAGAGACAGTACTTCGACTATCGATTTTTAGTTTGAATCGTTCGATTCGAAGTCGAAGGTCATAGTCGAAAGGTCGAAGTAGCCCATTCGATGGTTGAAGTAGCCATATTCGAACTTTTTTTCCTCTATTCCTTCACTCGAACTAACTGAAATCCTAGCTGTCAGTGATTCTTCCTAACACCTTGGAGGAAAGTCAGTTATCCATAAGTAGAGCTAACTGAGAGGGAGGAGCAATGATACTGGAATGCTGTTTATAAAAATTGTGCTCATGTTGTATTTTAGGTTTTAAACTTGTTCTTCTGCCTTGCTCTATAAACTATTTAAGGATATAAGGGAATTTTAAGGGTTGTACTAAGGATGGGCGAATTTGACCTGTTTCACATCGCAAAAATTTTGTCGTTGGTGTAAATTCTCCAAAATGCGTTAAAGGGGTAGTTAACCTTCAAATTAACTTTTAGTATGATGTAGTAAGTGATATTTGCATTTGGGTTTCATTTTTTTATTATTTGTGTTTTTTAAATTATTTAACTTTTTATTCTGCAGCTCTCCATTTTGCAATTTCAGCAAGCTTCTTGCTGGGGTCCAAACTACTGAATGAATTGATGCATTGTTTTGAATAAGAGACTGGAATTTGAGTAGGAGACTTTTTTGACGCGTGACTTTTTTTCTCTATTGAAGTCTATTGCCGTCATTTCCATGGCGAAACTCATCTAAAAAATTCGCTCAGTACATTTGTTTCCGGTTTATAAGCCATGGGTCTATGTTAACATCATAGCATTACTATTATAACTGAACTTTTTATTTGTATAAATCAACTGCAGGATTAATAATTTCTCCATGAAATCTTTGCAGATTGTATTCATCCAGTTTATATCAATGTATATTTCCAGAGGTGTCTACTTTTGAAAAGATTTCAAACATAGCTTGTAAAGAGATATATACTGGACATATTTATAATGTGATAATACAGTATTGAAAAGTCATGTGAGCGCACTGAAAAAACAGCAAAGAGTCTAGCTATAAAAATATTATGGACCCTGAGAAAAATTGTGAGCATTAATGGCAATCTGCACAATCTGGGAGTATATTTAAATGGTGCTAAAACAATTGTATATTGAAAGCTGTGTTTGTGAATACAAAAGAGTGTGCATGGAAAGCTTTTCTTTTATATAAAATAGTGCAATTTTCATGAAGCACTTACCTAGAGCTCCCAGAGAAGTCACTTTCTAAGGGCTCTTACACATGGACGTTTTTTCGTGCGCTCCACTGCGTTGCGCTTTGGTATGCAACATGCTGCGTCCCACCTGCGTTTGGTGCTTACATGCGTCTGTGTGAGTACAGCCCCCTTCACAATAATTGAGTGCGTCTACTCCTGCGCTCCCCTGTGGCTGAACAGAAGAAAGCGCAACGCAGGGGAGGGCACGAAAAAGCGCCCATGTGTAAGAGCCCTAAAGGGGTAGGCAGCCTCTGTGAATGAATATTTATAGGGTAGATGCTCATCACCTGGTGACAACATAGAGTGGTCTGGAAGCTATAAAAGGCTGCAGACTGAATTCATTGGGAGTCTGTGTTAAGTTTTGTGAGAGGTAGTTCTGGAGCTTCAGGTGTGTGTTACTGCTAACCCCCTGCTGGTGAAAGTGTATGCTGCATCTTTGCACATACATTGTTTTCTGCATTTTCTTAAAAATAAAGCACAAATTTTCCACTGAAGATCTGCTTGGCTACTGAACTTACATGCGCCCAGTGACAAACACATAAAACAGAAATGTGTTCAAACTTTCATAGCCTGCCAAATTTTGTAAGGATTTTTAGCAGACTAGGTATGGTGATCCAAATTACAGTACAGTACTACAACTAATTTTGACCTGCACACTCCACTGAGACTGCCTTATGTAGAGATGCAAATGATCTCCAGACTGCTAAGGCCAAAGGGCATTACTCTATTCTCATTCTCCTGGACTTATCTTCTGCTTTTGATACTGTTAACCATTCTGTTCTAATGCAAGTTCTCCATTCAATTTGGTATCCGTGATCGAGCTGCATCCTGGTTCTCTTCCTACCTTTCTGAACGCTCCTTCTCTGTTACTTTTGCAAACAAATCCTCTCCTCCTGTTCATCTTAATGTGGGGGTGCCTCAGGGTTCTGTACTTGGTCCTCTGTTGTTCTCCTTGTACACTCTCTCTTTAGGAGACATTATATCTTCATATAAATATGAAGATATAGGTAAATATCACCTCTATGCCGATGACATTCAGATATATTAAGACACTCCATCACTAACCTCTGACGTTCAAACCCAGATAGCAGACTGCCTAGTAGCTATCTCTTCCTGGATGAACCAATGCCACCTCAAGCTCAACTTGGCCAAGACTGAGCTCATGGCCTTTCCACCCAAATCGAGCCCTTCTCTTCCTTTCACCATTACTATTGATGG
This sequence comes from Xenopus laevis, assembly GCF_017654675.1. Classification (NCBI taxonomy): domain Eukaryota; kingdom Metazoa; phylum Chordata; class Amphibia; order Anura; family Pipidae; genus Xenopus; species Xenopus laevis. The sequence goes on from NC_054374.1 coordinate 65,027,083, forward strand.
CATGACTATTAACCTGGTTAACTCAGCACGCTGCTTAGGGATCATCTTTGACCAGTCCCTTTCCTTCTCTAATCATATTAATAATACTGCCAAAACCTGTCGTTTCTTCCTCCACAATATAGCCAAGATATGCCCGTTTCTTTCACAAACAACAGCCAAAACACTAATCCATGCCCTTATCTTATCCCGTTTAGACTATTGCAATCTCCTCCTAACTGATCTTCCTGACTCCCATCTCTTTCCCCTCCAATCAATCTTAAACTCTGCTACCAGGATCCTTCTGTACTCTCCTAAAAGGGAACCTGCTCAACCCCATTAAAATCCTTAGCATGGCTGCCTGTTAAGCAAAGGATAGTGTACAAGACCCTTCTACTTACATTCAACGCCCTTCACTCCTCTGCTCCTCACTACATTTCTTCTCTTGTCTCACTATACATTCCTGGTCGTCTTCTCCGCTCTTCTCAGAGCCACCTTCTCTTCACACCATCCACATCCACTGCGACCTCTCGTCTCAAACCCTTCTATCTTGCTGCTCCTTACTTCTGGAATTCCATCCCTGAATTCCTCAGTAAGGAATCCTCTCTTAGGGGCCAATTCATTAACTTCGAGTGAAGGAATAGAAGAAAAAATACTGTCTCTTTAAGAAAAAACTTCGACCCCCTAGTTCTCCACCTAAAAGCTACCGAACCAAATGTTAGCCTATGGGGTAGGTCCCCATAGGCTTGCCTAACTTTTTTTGGTCGAAGGATAATCCTTCGATCGTTGGATTAAAATCCTTCAAATCGTGCGATTCAAAGGATTTAATTGTTCGATCGAACGATTATTCCTTTGATCGAAGTATTTGCGCAAAATCATTCGACTTCGATATTCGAAGTCAAAGGATTCTCATTCCCAGTCGAATATCGAGGGTTAATTAACCCTCGATATTCGACCCTTGATGAATTTGCCCCTTAATCTCTTCAAGAAAAAACTAAGAATCTACCTTTTGGATGACTAGAACATTAGCCTAGTCCTGTCCCTACTGACTATGCCTTATTTTGTGCACTTTTTTATCTCCAATTTGTACCTGTATGTTAGCCTCCCATCCACTTAGACTGTAAGCTCTACGGGGCAGGGACCTCCTTCCCACTATGTCTCTTACCACATAGCACTTAAGCTGTTTGTCCTATGATTCTGTATATATTTATTATGTTATTTGTCTCCCCCCTGGTATACTTTTATATATATTGTACTTTTATGCACTGTACAGCGCTGCGGCTCCTTAACAGTGCTTTACAAATAAAGTTATACATACATACTGTATGATCCCTTATCCAGAAAATCTCGGGTCCCAAGCATTCCAGATAATAGATCATGTCCAATGAGCCATAATAAAGACGGAAGAGATTCTCTAATTCCCTACACATGAGCCCGCCCTTATATAAATGTGGCATGCCCCTCAAATTAGTTTTAAAAAAAGTTCACACATAAATCTTTTTTTTCAAAGCAAAAAGATTTTATTGATTTTCATTCACAAGATAAGGGGGAAGGGGGGGGGGTATGCTCCCGCCTGGGAGGCACGGACCAGTAACATTTCCGTACAATAGTAACAAGAATGGAGATAAATTTCCCTTGGTCAGGAGATACATGTTTATTCACCTACATCAGAAATACCCTCAGCATCAGTCCATGGACGCCAAATCTTATCAAACTTGTCAGGACAGCCCCGAGACAAGTAGGTAAGTTTGATCAGGGGGAGGACAGCATTCACTTGCTTACGCCACATTGTCAGTGTAGGGGGCTGAGGCCCCATCCATCTCAGTATAATAGACTTTCTTGCATAGTATAGCAGACCTCGAGTGAGCAGTTGTAAGAATTTCCCATGAATAACTCCCTCCAAAATACCCAACAGACAGGAGTGTGGAGTAAGCACCAGGGGGAGATCCAGACATGTCGAGAGATGTGTTATGACAGCTCTCCAAAAGGCTTGTATGTGGGGGCATTGCCATGACATGTGGAGAAAATCGGCCTGCTCCTCCTGACACCTATGGCAGTTGCCAGTAGCCCTACTGCCAAACCTATGTAACTTAGCCGGGGTTAGATAGACCTGATGGAGAAACTTGTATTGAATCAGCCTATTGCGAGAGGATACCAAGAAGTGATACAGATTGCCAGTCACCTCTTCCCACTGGTCCTCCTCCAGGTCGCGTAGAGTGTCCCGCCATTTAAGGTAAGTGCGATGGAATGGGGCCACAGGGGCACGGACCAGGAGCCAATAGATTCGGGATACTAATTTAGCTGGCGTGTCCGTCTGAACCAGCTTCAAGAGGGGGTAGTCCTCGGCTACCAGTAGTTGGGAGCGAAACTGCGCCACAAAGGCCTCTCTCAATTGGAAGTAAGCATGCAGCCTCAGATTGGGAACCCTCATTTTGTCTCTAAGCTCAGTATAAGAAATAAACATATCGTCCTCTAGAACATCAGATAAGATTCTTATACCCCCTAATTTAAGTTGGGGAGGTCCTTAAAGTGGATTAGGGTAGAGTTTCTCCAGAGTGGCAAGCTCGGGGAGAGCAATGGTGGGTCAGCCCCTGTCATACGGAGAGCGGAGAGCCAAGCCCTATGGGTAGTCGTCACCACAGCTAGTCCCTTGGGGAGATCAGTGGGTGCTCTATAAGGAGCATTCCGCAATGCCTCTACCGAGCCCATCCACGAAGCCTGTAGCTGCATATTAGGGTTCTCTGCATTAGGCACTAGCCACCAATGAACATAGGCAGCCTGGGCTGCCAAGTAGTAGGCCTTCAAATTGGGCAACGCCAGACCACCGCTATCCAAAGGGGCACACAAAGTTTCCCTGGCAATCCTGGGCGCTTTATTGTTCCAGATAAATGACGTCAACACTTTGTCAATGGTGCGAAAAACCTTATTGGGTACGTGAACCGGGCAATTGCGAAACAGATATAAGAATTTCGGAAGGAAAACCATCTTAAACAGGGCCACTCTACCCCATAGCGTAAGCGGCAGGTGTTGCCATACAGCTAACACCCTCGTACACTGCTGAATCGCTGGATCTAAATTCAAGGGAATAAACTCAGCAAAGTTATTATGGATTCTAAGGCCCAGATATTTAAAGGTATCAACCACTTTCAGGTCGGGCCTGGGGGACAGCGTTTGAGCAGGGGGTCGATCTAGAGGGAACAAAACAGATTTCAGCCAATTGACATGTAAACCCGAGAATCTGCCGTGATCTTGAATAATCTGCATGGCTACCTCCATAGACGGACCTGTGTCCTGGAAGTACAGCAAGACATCGTCGGCATAGAGAGAGATTTTCTCCTCTACAGCACCCACCCGCAGACCCTTACAAGTAGGAGTTGACCGTATTTTAGCAGCTAGAGGTTCTATCGCCAAGGCGAAAAGCAGAGGGGACATAGGACAACCCTGCCTCGTCCCTCGCTGGAGTCGGAAAACAGGGGACAATATGCCGTTTACTTTGACCTTGGCGATAGGATCGTGGTATATCATCTGGAGCCATTTTATAAAAGTAGGCCCTATCCCGTACTTCGGCAGCAGTTCCCACAGGTAAGGCCACTCCACCGAATCAAAGGCCTTCTCCCAGTCAATTGACAAAATAGCCCGCTGCCCCTTATTATCATGTGGGATTTGCAAATTGGCATACAGCCGCCTAAGGTTAACGTCAGTTGCTTTTTGTGGCATAAACCCGGACTGATCAGGCTCAATGAGCATCGTGATGACCTTGGCTAATCTGGTGGCCAGGACCTTGGCCAATATCTTGGCGTCCGCATTGAGGAGCGATATGGGCCTATATGCTCCGCATTGGTCAGGGTACCCTGGTTCCTTAGGTATAACCACTATTGTCGCTTCCTGCATTGATTGAGGAAGGCAGGCCCTCTGTTGGGCATCTATTAGGGTAGCATGTAGGTGAGGAATAAGGGCCTTTGCTTTAGCTAGGTACCAATCAGCTGGGAATCCATCTGGCCCAGGGGTCTTATTCGGGGAGAGGTCATGTAAGGCTAAGGCTAAGTCGTACTGCGTTATCGGGGAATCCAGGTAGCCCCTCTGCTGGGGATCAAGGGAATTAAGGGGGATATCCGAAAGATATGCGTGAATGTGATCCCTGGGGACTGTCAATCTGGTCTCATACAGCCTAGAGTAGTAGCTAGCAAATTCCAGGGCTATGCCGTCAGGGTCCGTAACTTCCGTATTGTCCTGTCTCAGCAGTCTAGGCACTGCTATTGTTTCCGTAGGGAATTTAGAGAGTCGTGCTAGCACTTTACTATTCTTTTCACCCTGATCAAATATTCTCTGTTGGGTATAAAGTAATTCCTTCTTAGTAAGCTCCGTCTGCTTTAACCTAAGAGCCTGCTGAGCCCTCAACATCTCCTGATAGGTAGCATCCGTAGGGGCTGCTGCATGGGTTCTCTGGGCTTCTACACATATACTTTCCAGGTGAGACACCTCGTCTAGCAGGGATCTACGGTAGCGTTTTATGCTATGGATTAAGCTACCCCGGAGGACCGCCTTAGAGGCATCCCAGAGGATATTAGGTGAGGCCGTGCCCCTGTTTTCGTCCCAGTACTGTTGGATCGCCCTATCACTCTCATCCGCTACTACAGGGAGGCGAAGCCACAGTGGGCTAAGTCTCCACTGCTTGGCCTGTCTCCTGCCAGGGAGGACTAGGGTCAGGAGTAAGGGGGAGTGATCAGAGAGGGCCTGAGGCAATAGCTGAACATCTGCAACAAATTGTAGAAAACCCTGAGTTCCTAGGGCTAAGTCAATTCTGGAAAGAGACCTGTGAGTTGTCGAGTGACAGGAAAAATCATGCCCTTGAGGGTGTTTAAGTCGCCAAAGGTCCAAGAGGGCCATGGGCTCAGCCCAGCGTGCCAAAGTCGAGGATGTGCCCTGACCTGGAGGAACCCTGTCACGAAGGGGGTTCATGACTAAGTTGAAATCCCCTAAAATGCACATGGGGGCAAGCGGGACTTCAACAATCTTCCCCATAACCAATTCCAGGAGTCCCAGCGTGAGAGGGGGAGGAACAAAGAGAGCGCAGAGAGTGAGCAAGGTGTTATAAACTTGGCAGTGGAGTACCACAAACCGACCCTGAGGGTCTATTTTCACTTCCAAACATTGATAGGGAACGCCTTTCCGAATTAGTACCGACACCCCACGAGCAAACGTGGAGTAGGGAGCATGATACACATAAATATTTAATAGTTCGGACTGTTGAAGGTAATCCCACTTTCATAGTGTAACGTTCAGTAAAGTTCTCATCTTAGTGACATTGCGGAGTAACGACCGCTCACCAGAGTGAAAGTCGACTGGCGATAGGATGCGAACGAATGCTAGTAAAGGTTTTGTTTGCTAGTGAATTGTTCTCTATGCCTTTTAGTAAATTGGTGATGTCCCTACGGATGATATTTCTGGCAAATTGTCGATAGCGATGCCACTTCGCCCTTTAGTGAATCTGCCCCTATGCGATAGTTTACGAACTCTTGCATGTTTTTACTAGCTGAATGCCCAAGCCTTCTGGCTTGAACATTCTTAAATGGGTCCCTATGAATATTCCTATGGAAACTAATAAACAAAACACAATTTCAAGCCATCTTGCTGCCTTGTTCTTGTTCTTAGCAAAACAGCCTCCTCTCACTTTACCTACAACCTTCTCTAAATCATGGTATGTAAAATTAAGATTTAACCATATAAATATATATAGTATTGAAAAAACTAAAATACAAGCAGCTCACTTACTGTATATCTGTTCTTGAAGAGAGTGTAATTGGCTGTTTCCAACTATTCTGAAAATAAACTACACTTTTATTTACTAAACTCCTAATGCCAAAAACCCCAAAATTTTTGTTTTTTAGTATAACATTTTTAGTGAAAAAAAAACCTACAAATTTTTCAGGATTTATTATACTCCGAGGATGGAAAAAGTCAGAATCCGAAAATCCGGCATCTCAGACATGCCAAGAAGTCTCAAAGATTTTATGCTCTGCGCTGGGTTTTGTGCAATAACCTGAAGATTTCTGGAAAAATCTGAGTTTTCATTTGTACAATCTGAAAAATTTGTATGATTCATATTTTTTCACAATTCTTTCGGGGTTTTTTCAGAAAAGTGAGATAAATTCGAACTTTGATAAATAACCCCCTTAGTTTTGTAATTGTTCAACACTGGGGATAAATATACCCAGGACTGTAATATAACTTTTATTTACTCACACTGTGAATCCATTCTATCTCTTGTATCTGTTGTTCCACTCTGGTCTATTCTTTTAGTACCTAAATAAAACCCAATATAATGTTTCAATGTGAAATTATGTTGTGTCAAAATTTAGCAACTCTTCCAAAAACATATTTATTACATGTGTTAAGAGATATATACAATCTTTTGTACCATAGAACTGTCTACCCCACATTCAAGAATGAATTACTATTGAGTTAACAAAATGCATTTAGTTATTATGCCTCCACCAATCCCAAAGTAAAAAAAAAATTATTGTCTTGTTTGTACCATATTTGTTACGTAGTTCCATCTTGAAGCATCCCAAGCCATTCTATACCAATCACTCTTATTTTATGGAAGAAACACTAAGAAAGGCTTTAAGAATGGTTTAACAATAATGTTACATTACTACTACAACTGCAATAAAATATAGTAAGAAAAATGGTCTGTATGTTCCATTGTAACTGTTGGCAATCAAGCGGTTAAGCAGTCGACAACATCAGACAACACCAGGTCCATAGAACTTTAAAAATATGCCTACAAATAGGAAAAGATGAGAAATTATAGTCTTTACAAAAGAGGAAAGTAAAAGTGAAAGCTTTATAAAAGAAACTGGAACTATTATGGAGCAAAATGCCAACTGATTTCAAAACAGCCAAATATGAGAGAAATACAGCTTTGCCTGTAATAGCAGTTTACAAGAGAACATTGTATTGCAACATAACGGTGGTGCTATAATTTGCTCTAACAACTCCAATTATGCCTTTTATTGATTTGGCAACACATTTAATAGGAATAGCCACACCTCTTGTGTTACAAATCATTAAAGGTGTTGAACGGTGTAATTTTAAAATCGTCCTTCTTCTACAGATGTCAGTGTGACAGCATCATTTTCCCCTTATTTTTGCTATGTAAACAGCGCTTTACAGTAATTTCTCCCTTACCAAACTAACATTCTCAATCTGTTTTTTTTGTGTGTGTGTGTTTGTGCAAAATTTGCTTTAACATTGTATCTTTTATATTTTTATCTAATTGTTGTTTTTGTTTTTCCTTCTTTTTTTAAATTGTGGAAACAAACATGTTCTTTTTGCCTGTTTTCTGTTGCAACCTTAATTGCTACTGAAATTAAGCATTTATCACTGAAGATAAAAACCCTTTGTTTCATTTTGTTCCTCTTCACAGTAGTGGAAACCTAGTGCTGGTACATGACATTTATTCCTGTAATTTTAGGTACAGGTTTCTTTACTATGTTTAGTCTTCAAACGTCTGTAAATAGAAAGGAGTATTTGTTTTGGTTGGTGGTTGGTTAAATGTTGTACTGTATAGAATGATATAAAAAGTTTTTTTTGTTTTAAAATATAAAATATTTAGCAGTGTTATGTTTACTTTACTGAATTGTGTATGGAACCCAATGCAACTTCTTTTTTTATTGTTTTAATGTTTGTTACAATTAAACTGGGACAAGGACAGGGCATAGGTACATATACATATACATTCTCTCATACTTTTCATGCAGAAAATTAAGTCTAAATCTATTAGCACCTTTTTTTAAACCTTGAAAAATTTTATACTGATTATTCGATCTTCTTCTTTGCTTGTAGACAGCAGACATTGTTTAGAGGATTTACAATGTTGAATATGCATACATTTATTCAATTCCTATTTGTGTTGTACATGCATCCTCTACTAAATCCATACTCACCTACCCACTTGATTCCTCTTGTAATGTTTACAGACCTATGCTGTGGTTATTATTTTGCCTAATACAATGGTTATATATCAGGCCAGAATATCTATCAGAAAGTTCTGCATGGTAGTATTTTCTTTAGGCATTTTCAACTCTACTTCTATTTAAGTAGTTCAAAGGAGAACTAAAGCTTAACTTAATTAAGAAGTAGAGTAGAAAGCAGGTGAGTGTCGCAGACCCTTTCCAAGATGGTGACCCCCTTTGACAAGTTTGAAGTCCTAGATCATTGCTGCCATTCAGAGTCTGAAACTTTAGGCTGGTGCAATAAGTTCAGTATATAAAATATGGCATTTTAGCCATATTCATTTTAGGGTTTAGTTCTCATTTAACTGATGGTGTAAGAAGACCTACTGTTCTTAGATAAATATAATCTTTTTGCATCTCCTTAGTATGAATCGATAACTCTGCTATGGTCCAATGTAAGTAAAAGAAATGGACTGTATCACTTTTTTTGTGTACTTTCATTGACATGGAACATGCAGTTAACATTAAAAACAGAGCATATCCTTGAAAAATGGAATTACTGTAAAGCAGTCCAGTCAGCCTTCTTATAATAAAGGACAATTCCTTAGAACTGTATGCATCCAAAGACTTACCAAGGCCTGAATCATCCTTAAAATCATCTACAACAGGGGGATACAACTTAATGAGACCAAACTAGTCTGTTTACAGGCAACCAGGCTACTGCCAAGTTAAAATGTCGGTGAAGAAAAATATTTCTTATGTTATGTCTATTTTATATGTCATAAAGTCTGATCATTATAAGAGTCATAGGCTAGACAGTGTAACTGGACAAGTAAGTGGTCATGGTCTTTAATTTATAATAAAGTTCTTAAAATATAACATGATTCCTATAGCAATCCGTTAGATTAAGGTGTATCCAAGGCAACACATATATTTTCCACATCCCCACACACCTTCAATGTATTTGTCTCCAGAGTTGTCCCCAACTCTGTTATATGTCATTCCACTCAAGTAGGAAGGATAGGATATTCTGTAATTCTGGGGTTAAAAAGTTAAGGATGCAAAAGACATCTGTATGGTTGGTCTCCTTTTAGAATATTAGTATCTCCACTGCCTTAAGGGAGAACCAAACCTTTGCTACTAAAAACCCCAACCCCCTACCCTACACAGACCCCCTTCCCTATTCCCCCTAGCCTAGGTGGTACATTTGCTAAATGCTCCTAACTCTTTACTTACCCCTCTGTGCTCATTCACGGCATCGGAGTTCATGGCAGCTATCTTCTTCTCTTTGGTAATCTTTGGGAATAGAGCTGAGCATGCGCAGTTGGAGCCATTTTCTGTTTCGCGACAACTGCACATGCGCTGAAAGTCACAGAAATTGCAGAAGCGCGGGAAGAAGACCCGAAAATTACTGAATTGGCTCAAGATGGCGCCCGTGAACTGTGCTGGACAGAATCTGCACCAAGGGGTAAGTAAAGACTTAGGGGCATTTAGCAAAGGTATCACCTAGGCTGGGGGGAGCAGGGAGGGGTTCTATGTATGGTGGGGGATTTTAGTAGCAAGGGTTTGGTTCTCCGTTAAAATGTCCTGGAATTGGTACTAAAGAGTTCTTATTTTTATCTCTCTCCATTGATCTACTGCAGTCAGATGGAGGGCACTATTGGTTTGGGTTGTAAATATACTCCACTACAAATTCAAAGGTATTTGTCCTATCATTCATTGCTGACAAACTGATATACATCACTGGGTTGAGCTAGGGTGTTACTTGGAAACATTCACCAAAATAAATATATTACACTTTTATAGTTTGAAATACCCCATAAGGTGTGTGTATTTAGTTCTGAGTCTGACCATCTAAGAATTTATGTTAGGATGCAGGGAGCATGGAATGTGACAACGACTTGAGAAATATGCCATTACTTAAGTAGAATTGTTACACAGGATGCCACTACTTTCTTCTTTTATGTCCTCGAGAAAAAAAAGATCTTTGGTGGTATAGATTCTGAATAATTGAAAACTGCAGTCCTAATTAATGCAATACTCATTTTTCTGTATCAAAAGAAGCAGGTTCTATTTTCCATGATCAGGTCTCTAGATACATTTTGTAATAGAAGAGCATCCCAGAGGTATAAAAGGAATGAGTGAAAAAGATTACATTTTAAGATGGCTACTGAGGCACAAAACAATGGTAACCCTGAGCAGAGTGTATGGGCTAGAAGGGATATAGAGAAACCTGAGATCTAATTGAATTGATTATAGAGTTTAATAGGAAAATAAAGCTCATAAGCACATAAATGAAACTGACTTTAAATAATTTTTAGTCTTGCCGAACAATTATTCAGTTTTTTACCCCTGAAGAAAAGCAATGATTTCAGTCTTTGAAAATGGGACTAATACATAGTAATATATGTGTGTGTAGCAACATTTACAAAAATATTGAATGCAGCAGTGGAAAGTTAACATGCAGCAAAGGTTGTTCAGTTGAGAAATTATTTTAATTTTCTAATGTTTTATAGGTATGGGATCTATAATCCGGAATGCTTGGGACCTAGGGGTTTCTGGATAAGAGATCTTTCTGTAATTTGGATAACCATACTTTAAGTCTGCTAAAATAATCTAGATATAGCTAAACTAAAATAGGTTTAATGTATGAAGTACTAATTTATTATTACAAGGCAAAAGGAAATTGTTTTATAAATTAGAATTGTTTGCCTAAATCGGGCTCCATGGGAAATGGTCTTTCCAATATTTTGAGCCTCTCTGTTAAGGGATCTCATACTGCACCTCCATAAGCATTCAAAAATATAACATTCTCTGGGTTGGTATTTGCCTATTGTACATATTTTTTATGCATATTAGAGCATGTCTTCATTTACTCTTCAATTTGCTGCAACTTGGACTGGGTCCCTGGCCCTTTAAGGGTTTTATTGGGAACTTTTTTTTAATTTTAGATCCCCAAAAAAAGGATTGGAAATGAATTTTCGCGCATAGTGTAAAAGTTACCGAAAGGTGCAAACCAGCACATCTCGATCAAGAAACCACCAACGCAATTTTAAATATATTGAGCTCTATTACATGTGAAACTTAGATTTTATTTTGTGAGTAGGGATGTAGCGAACCGCCGCCGATGTGTTCGCGAACGCCGTTCGCGAACACCGGCAAAATTTGCGAACTGTTCGCGAACTGTTCGCGAACTTCGATCATCCGAAAATCGTTCGATTCGAACGATCGAAGGATTTTAATCGTTCGATCGAACGATTTTCGTTCGAATCGAACGAAAATCGTTCGATTTTAGCGATCGAATGGTCGAATGGGCGACCGATTTTGACGCGAACGCCTATTGGCGAACGTCGCGCGACGTTCGCGAACTTGCGGCGGACGCGAACAGTCGAAGTTCGCGCGAACTAGTTCGCCGGCGAACAGTTCGCTACATCCCTATTGTGAGTGTTACAAAATATCCTGTAACACAGACAGAGTAACCATTCTTAAATTTCACTTCAAGTGACACTTTGTGGGTTATTTAAAAATAATCCGAAAAAGTTGCCGTAAAAACAGATGTTTTTTTTTTACTATTTATTATGCCTCAAAGCTGTTCCATGTCTGAACCTGAAATACGCCATCTAAAACCTGCCATATTCATGTAAAAGTACTGTACAAGGCAGATGTCTCCTTAACCATTTAAAGAAGTTTGAACCCTCACAAAATGTTTGGGGTTTGACACTGGTTTTTCTGCAAAAAATTCAAATTTTTTGTTTTCACAATCCAGAAAAGTCATGGTTTCTCCAGATCCGATTTGTTTTATTGATAAATAAGGGCAAATTGTGGATTCTATCTTGGTCAGACTCTTTTTATTTATAAAAACTTTGAATTTTGATAAATAACCCCCTTAGTTATTATTATATTATATTTTATATTTTTATTATTAGATTAAAAAAACAGTGCTGTACATATGGGAAGTTAAAAGCATGTGACATAGGCTGGCATTCTAAATGAAAAAAAAAATCATGTCCCTGAAACTCAACAATAATTATAGTATTTCCATGTTATACAGACTAATTCTTCCACCATTATTCAGGTATACTTAAATTCATGTTGAAAAGAAATGTGTTTCTATACCTGAAGTTTTGTAGCAAGCAATACATTACCACAACATAACAGTAGCGCTTATTTATGACTCTGTTGCTGGAGACAAAACAAAGCTTTTTTTTTCTTAAGTACTGAGCAAAACATATCAAGATGTTGGCAATGTGTAAATGAACTTGACAAGATCTTTCAAAAACAAACACGGGCCACCAACCAAGTCTTGGCAGACTAACATGCCACATGTTTACACCAGAGGTGCCACATTGGACTGTTTGTCTGCTATTTTGTATTGAGCCTCAAGCAGAGAGTGGTGCCTTCTTGCATTTGTTTAGCTGCAGCAAACCATCTCATTAACAGCTGTGTGAAAAACCAACAAGGGTGACATTTTTCACGCTGGAGTGATCATACTATAGAGTGCGAGCCTGCCAGAGCTGACCCCATTCCACCTCCCATCTGGCTGCTAGAGAACAAAGCAGATCTCACAGGCCTTCCCGACCTGACACCAAACACAGAAACAATATGGCCCTGCAGTGAGGTTTGTTTAGAAAATATCCTCAATGTTTTCAAGCTGACACAAAAATAAGTGTTGTGGGCCCCTCAAGATATTTTTATCTCTAGCTGCACAGAAATCATTGCTTGCTGTTTGACAAGGTGACGTGGTGCTTTGTATTGAGACATTGGAGATTGCTGTGATATGTCTGTATTTCTGTAAGCATTTTACTTTCATTTCCGTTTGTATAGTGTGTTTTCTTTATATTTTATTGTCTTAGGAGTATTTCATTACATTTTTCTAGTTTATAAAAAAAATAATAGTTTTATTCTTATAAATTTCTCAAAAAATATGATTATTTTTATAGCAATTCATAGTTTTATTCTTATTTAAAACTGTTAATTATATACAATACCATACCTTATCCAGAAACCCATTATCCAAAAATCTCTGACTTTATGGGAGATGGATTTCCCATATTTCAATCGTAAGCAAATGATTCTAATTTTGAAGAATGTAATAATAAAAGAGAGCCTTGAACTTGATCCTAACTGGAAATTGAGGTAGGTGCCTAGGACACAATGGTAAGGGGACACTGGGCATCTACTTCTTCCACTAGTCCAGGACCTCAACCCCCCTGCCAGCTCTGATCCTAACTAAGCTGCATAAATTTATATTGGTGGCAAAATAATCCTATTGGGTAATGTTTGAATGATTTAACAGGCTTAGGGGATAATTTAAGAATGCTTCAACCTTTGGGTTTGAGTCTTTGGGTTCTAAAAATATGCAACAGTTCCTAAATTCTCATGCAGTTTATTGATTGAATACCTCAGCTTCCTGCTGTGCATTTTTTCCCCTGAGCCGTTGAAAAAAAATAAATAAAAAGCTTGGCATCCTAAACCTGCCAAGATTTTTATTTTTTGTCCTCCATGTTTTTAGTGTCTGAATGCTTAAACCCAAAGGCTCAAGCATTCTTAAATCAGACCCTTAAGGTATGGTGATCCAAATTACATGGACCCCTTATCTGGAAAACTCCAGGTCCCAAGCATTCTAAGTAATAGATTCTATACCTGTACTTTGTCCACGGTCATGTGGTGCTGATACAGGAATCAGTCCCTAGTATCTATCTATCTATCAATCTTTTTATCATATACAGTATTTCTATCTGTAACTGGATTAAAAAGGTGTAAACATGTTTGTATGCTCAGTATACAAAAAACATCCATTTTGTACATGGGCTATTCTAAAGTAGAACAGGCTACTGTGTCCTGGGCAGAAATGAAACTTAAAATATATTTTACAAGTCTATGTTTCCATTATGATAAACCAATTCTCAGAAAACACTGTATTCCTGCTGTTACTGATAGAGATTCACAAAACATATTGAAGTCAATGGACGTCCGAATAATTTTGACGTGCAACATTTTTTATGCGCTAAAATATTCACAGGAGTGGGCAAAATGCAGAAATTTACCACGAATACATGCCTGGTAAATAAATTCGCCCATCACTAGTTACTGATCTTTGCACAGCTGTAACCATCTAAAGGTGCTGATTAAGCTGATGGTGGCACATTTACTTAGAGATTGGGCAGTTGTGATCATGTACTTGCTCCAATTTCCTTATTCAGAGGCTCTTTGGCAATCTGTGGTAGGAGGCTCACCTTAGTAATCCCAGGGGTGCTGGAACAATATTACAGAATACAAATAAATTAATCAGCTAAGAAAATCCCCTACTCTACAGGATACTGTGTCTAAGGTATTCAAACTGCAATGTAAAGTGCAAGTGTGTGCACATCCTCCAGTAGCTATAGAAGTATGGGAAGACACATGGCAACAGCTATAGGGCTGCAAGCTTGACAATCCTGATCTATAGAGTGCCTCTAGTCACAATTATTTTATTTAGCATTGCATAAACAGCAAAAAAGTTAAATTGAGGTACCCTAATAGTGTCTTGCTGTTTAACTACATCTTGTAATGTTCCTCCCATGGGCACTGAAGAAATGTAACATGCTTACAGAGCGCTCTCTAGGGGGATGTGTGATGTACTTCAGGGGACACTGAGGGGGTTATTTATCAAAATCTGAAACTTTCTTAATATTTCCTGAGAACCACTCCAAACAGATTTCTCTACCCAATTTAACAATACATTTTTCTGAAAATTTCTTGTGCAGGGAAAACTCATAAAAATCATTAAAAAATCAAATTCGTACAAATTTTTCAGATTTGTCACGAAAACTGCAACTTTTCGAGTCTGACGCCGAAACCTCAGACTTTTTCAAATTTTACAACAAAATAACAAAATATTCACATTCTTGAATGAAATCCAGAACAGATCAGAATATCTTCAAAATGTCAACAGGACATATGCCATTGACTTCTACATGAAGACGTCAGGCCTGAGTTGGAGTACTTTATTCTGACTTTTAACACCATCGGGGTTTAATAAATCTTTTTTTTTCTATGAAAAAATTGTGGTTTTCCCCTTTAAAAGTCCAACCAGAAAAAGTCAGACTTTAATAAATACAGTAAACTCCTGCATATACTGAAGTTCTGCATATCAGAGGACTTTATGGCTGCTATGATAATTGATCAAAATGCTACTGTGGCACTGATAGATGCACTGCAGGAACGCTAGCGTGAGATACATTGCAGGGGACGCTAACTACTGCAAGTTGCATTGCACTGGGCCATGACAACTGCTGCAAAACAGAGGGGGTAGGAGGCTGTAAAACATATTGTGATGGAGGAAGTTCATAGCATTATGCAATGTACTGCAGGGACATGAGGATGCAGAAGGAACTACTAATTACGGAATGGCTGTCTCCCATACACTCTATTTTATCCAAATAATCCAAATTTTTAAAAATGATTTCCTTTTTCTCTGTAATAATAAAACAGTACATTGTACTTGATCCACACTAAGATGTAATTAATCAGCCTATTGGGTTTATTTAATGTTTAAATGATTTTCTAGTAGACTTAAGGCATGAAGACCCAAACTACGGAAAGATCTGTTATCAGGAAAACCCCAGGTCCCGAGCATTCTGGATAACAGGTCCCATACCTGTATATATATACAGTATATATATATTCTGCCCTGTTTGTTGTGAGAAAAGAACTACAGGTATGGAATTTTTTATCCGGAAACCCATTATTCAGAATACTTCAAATTCCATAGGGTGCATTTTAAACAATTTCTCATTCTCATTTTTCTAAATGATTTAATTTTTCTCTGTAATAAAAACAGTACTGTGTACTTTGATGGCAATTAGACTGCATGAATCCATATTGGTGCCAAAACAATCCTACTGGGTTTATTTAATGGTATGGAGGTCCAAATTATGGAAATATCCCTTATCCAGAAAACTCCAGGTCCCAAGCATGCTTTACCTTTCTTTCCTATTACTTTACCTGTGCAGCACTAACAAATTGTTGGACTTTTTGATAAAATAATTTGAGAAATAAATAAATACATGCATTCCAATTCTTAGCAGAATGTAGAAAATTGTGGGATTAATTTTATAAATAGGTTCAACTGGGCTATGTAAAATCAGTACTGTTTAAGTCTTGATAAATTCAACTCAGCCCTGTTGAATTTATATATAATTATATATAAAATAATTACTCTCTTGAATTTCCTCATTATTCATGACTTATTAATAAGTTCAGTTTTAATGCATCCGAGTGATAGCTCATGATTTAGATAAAAAGTACTGTACATTGTTACCTCTCAGTCAATTGGATTTAAAAATGACCATTCTTGTTACTGTCAGAGCAGGGGTGTCCAAACTTTTTGCAACGAGGGCCAGATTTGGTGAGGTGAAAATGTGTGGGGGCAGACCATTCAGCCTGACATTCTTTGAACTATAACATCATTTAACTCATCATTTCAACAAGGAATTGCGTAGCAGAAATATTTGGGCACATTAGTTATAAGTGAAATGATCTGCCACTTGGTCTATACTGCTGCCTGTGTGCTGAAGGTGTAAACAATAGACATGGCATGTACTGGCACATAGTGATGCACCGCTCTCACATACTTCCTTAGGTTAATGTCCTGGCATGTCAGTACGTCTATTGCACCTTCAGCCCTAAAGAAGTATGTGAGAGAGGAACGTCATTCCATGCCAGTACGTGTATATTGCTAACACCTTCAGCACACAGGCAGCTGTATAGACCAAGTGGCAGATCATTTCACTAATGTGCCCAAATATTACTGCTACGGCTACGCGATTCCTGATCACACTGTGCTGGGGGGCCACATTATTATTAATTTCATGATGGAGACTGAGGGCCGGTGTAAATTTGAAAATGGGCTGCATTTGGCCCCCGGCCCTGACTTTGGACATGCCTGTGTCAATTATTTTTACAACATGTATTATTTTCATACATCTATTGCACAGCACTGCAAAATATGTTGCAATTTTCTATATGTGTTATTATTAGTTTAATTATTATAAATAATCACAATAATAATAGGGCTAAACATTTCCAGAATACCTCTAATTTGTAAAAATGTTGTAAATCTATAAATTCCACAAACCTACCTACCTACCTACCTATTCCTATTGTTTAAAATGTTGGGCTTTAAAGTGCTCATTTACAACCACAACTGCGGCCAAGCAAAATGGATGCAGTCATTGCACTACTTGATGCCTTTTATTATAGGTTCTTGTCATCACATCGGCAAGAACACTGACTTGCAAGAGACAAATTTATTTTATGAATTGTGGGTAACCAATAACAACATTCAATTTAAAAATGGAGGGGGATATTAATGGTCATTTAACATTGGCCAAAAAAAAAAGTACAAATGCTAAAGAGACTCTGATGAGGCTTAATGAGGTAATAACAGACTACTAGTGTTGGGGTGTCCACTAAAATAACGAAGTATGATCAAAAAGGGAGCACAAGGGACTTATCCCCACACTACAAACGTCTGAAGAGATCTATAAGCAAATAATAATAATTAAATATCAAAGTAACATAAAAAGCAATTTTTATTCACCACCATGCCATATTGAACAAGTGAAATTAAAAACATTTAAAATAGTAAGCAGCGCTGCATATAAAACTGAAGGGATCCCTTCTAAAAGGACAAAAACCCAAAAGCTGGTTGTGTTGACCAGCTCAGTTAAAAATTAGCATGCTATTAGATGTGGTAATGAATGATCAAATTGGTAATGAAAGATGTAATGAAAAAGTTCAATAACAGAAAGTAAGTAAGCGATTGTAAACACGTTGGTTCGATGAGGTTCAATGAAATAAGTCCATCTTGATCCTAAACGGAAAAAAGGGTCCAAAGCTCGTGGATATATAGCATGCAAATATTTCCCTACTTCATATTAATAAGGCAGATTCGCGGGGTAGGCCCCTGAGCCTTTAGTATTGGTGGATTGATATTGAAATAATTCCAATCTTGGGTTAGTGCTTGCTGGACGTGCTGGGGTCTGTATAGGTCTGGGGAAAGGGGTAGCTCACCTGCAGCAGGCAATAGCGATTAGGCAGTCCAGGTAAGTATATCACAGCGTGTATTCCCAAGGACGTGCTAACTGTTCATAGGTGCTAAATCCACCGCTCTCTATAGCGGTTCTGTAACCCTCATAAGAGATGTATAGAAAATATACCGACCGTATATCGGGTTGCGCTCACGGACAACTCCGAAGATCCTTGGAGCGACTGTGCAGCTACGTTACCCCAGACCTCCCCTAATCACGCCAGGATGCCGTCCAGAAGGGATCACCTTGCAGCGGGTGCAGCGCTGAACCTCAAAAAAAAAAAGTATACAAATATATGCATGTTTGTGTATATTCACAACTTTTATTTTTACACTTACAGCTATAGATCTGACCTACCATTATTTTGTTTGCATTCTTATCACTTTGATGGTGCTAATATTCTTGGCATTATTGCCCCATCGAGTGGTATTAACACTTGTGAGTTGTTATGTTACTGCCTGCAAAAAACGTAATCACTCTTTAGTGAATCGAGCCTGAAACAGGCTTGGAAGTGTTATTGATTTGTCAAAAATTGCTGCAAGCACAAAAGCAAATGATCAATACCCGCTCTCTGGTCAGAAGAACTGTCAATAATTATATTCTCTTCAACTGCATATATTTAAACACAATAGTTTTAGTTCCATATTTATGATGATAAAATAACAAGCCACCACACTGATGTTTCAGAACACATATCAATCTAAAATGCACTCAGATTTTCCTGAATCAGAGTCAAGCAATACATAAATAGTGCAATAATTGTTTTCATCAGTATTTTGTGTATACCTTATCATGAAAGCCCTTTACAGTCATATCAGGTTTGTATTTAAAATTAGGGGTCCTATTACAGCATCTCTCTTATAATTAGTACAAAGTCATATCTGCTCCAGCTTTAACTAGGCTTTTTAACCTCTTGTCATATTGTCCATTTTTATAGTGTTGCCTTTCTGACCAAAGAACATGCATGTAGTGAAAATTACGCCAATAGACTCTAATAGGTGAAACAATTTGTCGCGCATCAAAATTTTGTCATCTTTTTTTTTTTTTTTTTTGCAATTTCGTTGAAGCTAAATGGGTCAGATTCACCCATCACTACATGCATGCACTGTAAGCTCATGAAAAAACAACAATTGAAGAAATCCACCCACAGCAAAAATTATTCATAAACTCACAGGATTTAAATCAAGGAAACAAGCTTGGAAATTAATAACACTGAATGCAATTGTATGCCTTTACAAAAGAAAATACTAATTACCTACCGGGAAGGGCACATTTTGGAATTGCATGTACTGTACATCTGAAGCACAAACAGTAGATGGACTGACGGGGGAATGTAATATGTTTAGTTAGCGCAAACAATGGTCAATAACACATTTGCGAATGTTAGTGACCCAGATTTTCATTGTTTGCATCCTATTTGACTAATTGGAGACCTCAATGACTTCCTCGCAAAGTTTGTGAGCAAACTACTTTTGCGAACATTCACAGTGTATGTGATAAAATAAGCATTTTTTTTGCGGCAACATATTTAACAAAACTTCATAGCAGGTGTTAACTGTAACCTTTCCCTAACGATAAATTATGTAATAATTGCAAGCAAATAATTTTACAGTGCGAGCATATTTACAAAATATTTGCAAAAACGTCATTTAAAAAAGCCTTGCGATTTTAATTACATTGTCTCTTAAGAGTCTTGTAATTTAAATTTTGTGTGTGCAATTCCAGTTTTTGTCTTGACAAAATATCTCTATAATATTGTTTGCAAGAGCAATTATTATATGTCCAATGTTTGGGTGTGATAATGCCTACAAATAAGCATTTTGCAATGGGATTATGGTGATGGATCTGTTGTATCAAGTTAAGATGGAACAAATACTGTCTCCCACAACTGTAGTGCTACAATGGAGTGTCATATTCCTGCCAATCCATTTAGTGTAGAATTTGGCAACATTTTATTGGATAATTATTGTACTAAAAATCCCTAGTCAAAGCACTGTGAAGACCAGAAAAGAGTCTGTTTATATTTTGTGAGGAACACAGTGACAAGTGGACATACAGTGGTACCAAGATCATTAGTAGAATTATATATTTTAATTGTTGCACCATGGTAATAACAGTGCATTTACTGTTTAACTATTTGAAATTGAATTAACAGATGTGATTTTCCTTCCATGTACAAGCATGCATATCATAGTAACATAGTAAGTTAGGTTGAAAAAAGACACAAATCTACCTATTTGATCCAGAGGAAGGCAAAAAAACCCATCTGAAGCTTCTCCAATTTGCCTCAGAGGGGGAAAAAATTCCTTCCTGACTCCAAAATGTCAATGGGACTAGTCCCTGGATAAACTTGTACTATGAGCTATCTCTCATAACCCTATATTCCCTCACTTGCTAAAAAGCCATCTAACCCCTTCTTAAAGCTATCTAATGTATCAGCCTGTACCACTGATTCAGGGAGAGAATTCCACATCTTCACAGCTCTCATATATATATATATATATATATATATATATATATATATATATATATATATATATATATATATATATTATACGATCCCCTTATATATTTGTACATAGTTATCATATCACCCATGGCATGTGTTCCACAATATTACAAACTACAAGGAGAACAAAAGCAGCTACTAATATATGAATGGTAGAAATGCTTAAAAGCTTATATGCATGATTTGAAGATAAGGAAAAGGTTATGGTTAAAAAAATTGCAGACTACATCAACAGACCCAACTAAAAGACTCCAGACAATAGCATCAGACTCTATCCTTCAACTATCCAAAGTGGACGTCTTTAAATCTTTTAAAAAGGTCAATCATCATAAAGCTATGGCATTGGATGGAGTTTCTACAAAAGTCCTTAAAGTCTGTGCAGATCAAGTAGCTGATGCCTATGCAGATATCTTCAATGCCTCCTTAAAGCAAGCCTAAGTACCCTGCTGTTTTAAGACCTCCATGATTATACCTGTCCCCAAGAAACCTTGAATTGACTGAAGTATCTTGACAAAGGGGTTCTCAACTGCATCAACTCCATTATTGCCAATTCTCTGGGTGTACTTCAATTTGCATATCATACAAACAGATCCACAGAAGATGCAGTTCCCCTAGCCCTAAATTCTATGTTACAACACATTGAAAGACCCAAAACAATCTGAATGTTGTTTCTTGACTGTCCCAAGCTGGCTTTCCTTATGCATCTCGGACTGCTTCTCTCCTGCAGACAATGACAACATTTACAAATATGCAGATGATGCAACAGTTCTTGGTCTCATCTTGGTGATAAAATTAAATACAGACAACTAATTTCAGTCATTATTTCATTATTGTAGGGACTCAAAACCAAAAGACAGGATTATAGACATCAGAAAGTGCCCATGTCAAGGTGAACACCAATAAATTCCCAAGTCATATCTCGGATTCTGTGAGATAGACTGACAATACACAACAGGAAAAAATGTACTTTAAAGAGTGCTCAGAATTGCTGAATAAATCATTACTAGTGATGGGTGAATAAATTCGGCAGGGGAGAATTTGCGGCAAACGTACGAGTTTTGCTACCGGCATCTAAATTTGCGAAACTCCAGCGAAAATTCACTGCCGTCGAAAAATTTAGGGAAAAGTCGATTGCGTCAAAACCGTCGCGCATCAACGCTATTCGGATGCCCATTGACTTTAACGCTGGTGTTAAAATTGATGTGAGCATCAAAATTGCAGCGAATTGTGGCCCGCGTTATAATTCGTGTTTCGCAAATTTTTCGCCTTTTGGCTAATTTCGTGGGAAACTTCACACACTTCCCCACATACTGATGTTTCATGGGAAACATCAGAATGTCATCTTGACACTGCCAGATGCAAGAAATAAAGCTATAGCTAGTATCTTCAGCCACCCAGGATATGGATTATTCATCTGGCACAAGTCCAATTACTCTCTCAGTCATAGAAGGCATGAAAGCATAAAAATTAATAGCAAAAGACTATTTAACAGATTCCTCCCATGAGCTTCCTGATGCAGGAAAAAATAATTTGATCATCCTGGACTTGTCAGTCTTTACGTTCCATTTGTTCATAAAGCTACATTTCACTGCCTGACCTATTCTTTGGTGAATGCTCTTTCTTTTTATTTTTCCTAATATTTTGCTGTATCCTTTACTGTCTATTACTTGTATACATTTGGAAAAATCTAAATCAAGAAATACTATATATACTGTTGTACAAATGGCAAAAAAATCTTATGTAACTTAACTTGAAACATGTCTCCAAGTAAAATCTGCCTTCCTTTCTAGTTCACCAAGATGAAGGCAACCCTCTTTCTCTAAATTGAAACCCAAGCATCCTTTGGAAGCATGTACTGGTAAATAATGCATCAGATTGAGCACTTGCAGTGTAAACAATTCCAACCTGACTAGCCTTCTTACATACTAACTGTATGGGCTCTTTTCTGGACCTTTTGTCCATTTTGACTACTGGAGACCAGAAGTTCATTGCATATTTTTTATTGGTGCCTTGTAGAAGAGAACATTTACTTCTCCCTTCGTGAAAATGTATACATTTTAATACTGGACTATACATTTCTGACCTTCCTACTTCTTAGTGGTACAGCTTGATAAAGTCAAGTTTTTAGTAAGTAGCTCTAGGTCCTTCTCCATCAAGGCTTTGTTTATCTTTGTACCATTAAGTGTATTAGAACTCGGTATAATTATTAAATCACACTTATTATATCTAACATTTATCAACACCGAATCTGAGGTTTAGTTACCTGGATTGTCAGTTTGCTGAGATTCCTCTGCAAGGATGAATTCAATTGTCTTGCATCATTCTGTTCATTATCGGCAAACATCACTTTCCATGCCCTCATCTAAGTCATTAATGAATAGAGTAAATATAAGTGGACCTAATACAGAAGCTTGCAATTTATAATCTATGAGATAATGTATCATCACAAATATCTGTAAACATTGATTTACAATTTGAAAAAAAAATATTTTAAAAATTATATATTTTCTATAGAGGCTAATCCAAAAATCCATAGATTAGTTTAGCTAATTCCCTAACCATGTGCAAAATATGTTAAATATTATATATTGCACACATATAGGATATATTTGTGTAAACAGCATCACCAAGACAAAGTAAAAGTTTACACATGGTTGTATCAAAATATTTGGCAAAGTCCAAATAAAATAGACCACATTTTGCCAAACTATCCAACTTCCTAGGTATTGTATCATAAAAGGAATCTCCCAATAATTGACCCACTACAGATATCAGACCTACAGGTCTATAATTTACCAGGTTGAGATTGTAATCAATTTTACAAATATATGAACTATATGAGCTTTCCTCCAGTCCATTGGTACCAAGTGGGCAAGTTTGGGTTTCAACCTGCCCTCTTCAAAGTGCCAAGTTGGGCTACATGGTCTCCCTATTTGTTTTCAAGGCACTGACATCACCACTTTGGGAGAAAAGACAGTCCACTCTTGCCATAGAATATCAGAACACTTACCGCTAAAACTGCAATACCCTAATTACAAACTACTTGTCTGACTAACTTTAATGACCTTGCTGTTCATCATGAAGACTTAAGTGCACTCTCTCTCTACAGCAGTGTACTAGCCCATTGGGAGTATATAACTCAGTGGTCAATACCTCCGTGTTTGTGGTGGAACTGTGACAGAATGGGACAATTTGTGTCATACTGCTTGCAAAAGCAAGGTAAACCCAATTCCTAATCACACTGGAAGTGTGTTTGAACAATGTATTATTCTCTTCCCTAATTGCCATTTATCACTTACTTTTGGTTACTTGTGAAAACTGAATGTATCTGCAATGTGTCTGCATTTTGGAGCCAAAGGTAACATCTTGGAGTAGCTTTGCCAAGTCACACAATATCACACTTCATCCACAGTCATCACCTTTACCTGTTTTGTCCATAAATGACATACCTTTGTCAGCAGAAGTTATTACAGACACCATTGGTGAATTACATTTGCTAGAGGAGGCCACAACATAAAGGACCCTCTTTCTTGATCATATGCAGCTTTTATGCAACAATATTACTGATTCTGGCTCTAAAATTCCTAAATAGAGTTGTCTCTTGTTCAAGTCTCTACCTGGATGTTGTGTCTTTTTACCAGTGTCTATGTGACTTCAGCAAATTCTGCTAATTTTCCCTAAAGATCTGCCAGCTCATCTACCTGTACCAGTGTCTTCGTCCCAGCTGAAAAACCTATGGAGAAGGCACTCGAAATGAAGGCATTCTTCCAACAGGCAGTTGTAATAAAGTAGAAAAGTTTAATGTCCACAGCCTTACGTGTTTCATGTTACAAACATGAAGGGTCGAATTGAAAATTCGAATTTGAAATTTTAATTTTCGAGTTTTTTTTATGGTCAAAACTGTCAAATTCGACTAGGGAGTTATTCAAATTCGATAAGAGTTTTCAGTTTACTCTGGCCCTTAAAGAACTCAAATTTGATTATTCGCCATCTAAAACCTGCCAAATTGCTGTTTAAGTGAATGGGAGACATCCAGGGATCAATTTGGAGTTTTCAAATCGATCCTATTCACCCGAGTTTAAAAGATTTGATTTTTATTAAGATTTTCGATTGGTCGAATTTCAAGTTCATGGGAGTTTAAGGGAGTTTTAAAAAAACTCACATGGATTCGAAATTCGACCCTTGATAAATGTGCCTTTAGTCATAGGCTAACTATACAGAGCTATACATCTAGTATTTAAACAAATGTGCATTAATCAGAAAACCAAATCAATTATCCAATTAACACATCACATGACTCAGCACATGAACCAATCCTTTTTAACAGAAAGTGCAAGCTAGGGCTACACCCATCCCTCTTTATGCGCCATATTGTTGCACCTTAGCTAGGTTAACAGTTAGCTCAAGCCATGTTTCCACACCCAACTGTGGATAGAGATCAAACTTTAATGAAGATTTCCATAAATACATAAATATCATATTAATAACATAAACAATAAGTAATAATATTATATACACAGAGTTATAACATAAAAGAAGTATGAGTCACCTGCAGCACAAAATAAAAATCTATTATAATAGTGAATATGAATCTTAAGAGACACATAGACATTCAAAAGTAACATGATACATCATACTCATTGTTGAGTCCCATAGGGAACCTAGTAACCAAAACAAAAATCCATTTGATTTCTAGGTATAGCAATATTTTGGTTCTATCCCCTCCTCTTAAGTCAGGTATCACTCTTTGGATACCTTTTATAGACAAAAAGACCAAATTTCCAGAGACACCGTTTCGAAAATGTGTGACTATCTTGGTTTCTGTTTTATTCTTTATGTTATATATATGTTCCCTAGCACGCTCTTTTAAGGTTCTACTTTTGTGTCCGACATATTGGATACCACATTTACAGCATGAGATGAGGTAAACAATATGGTGGTGCAATTGATACATTGGTTAACTTCATATTTCTTACTGGTAACATGAGAAGAGAATGTATCACTTGTTTACATGTGATGCACCTCTTGGCTCGTCACCTAAAGGATCTTTTATGTTCTAGCCAGGTAGGTTTGTTGACATTACTACTGAGTGATAGGACATTTCTCAAGGTGAGATTTTTCTTTATGACATTAACAATATCCTGATATTGTGAGCTGTAAGTGAGTATGCAAGAGATAAGATCAGGGTTAGTGATTTGCTGCTTTTCTACTTTAACCATGTCTTTTTCAGAATTTATATTTATTAAAGAGTGTGTCAGGGGACGGTATACAATGCTAATTTGAAAGCTTTCATTAGAGCTGACATTTTATAGCCATGAGTAAAAAGTCAGTCTCTCAAGTCACATGATTTTTTTTCTTACAAAGTCATCGTGGTCAGAACACAAACGTCTCAGTCTCAAAGATTGGCCCACTGGTATGTTTTGAATTAAGTGAGGTGGATGGGCAGAGGATGCTAACAAGATTGTATTGCCAATGCATTCCTTCCTGTATAAGGATGTCAAAATGTTCATATGATGTTAGGACTACATCCAGATAAGCAATTATACTTGTCCAAATGGTAAGTTATGGCTTGAGTACCCAAGGAATGTGAAATTCAAGAGTATAGAGAGCATACGTCAATTGTAACCAACATGTATGAGGGATCCCAATAAAATCCATCTAACTGAGTAAGTAGGAGCTATCTTTCAGGTATTCAGGAAGTCTTAGAACTAAAGGTTGCAGAAAATAATCTACCAGTTCAGAGAGAGGCTCTCCTAATGATCACAAGCCTGCAATAATGGGTCTACCAAGTGTAGGTGGTAGGTACTGTTTGAGGCCTGACAGTTAAATGTCTGAATCATCCATCAGCTAGCATAAGGTGACTATATTGGCAAAGATCTGTTTCTTTTGCAACTTCACCAAACAAGCAGATCTTAATGTGTACCACCTTGGGCCACCTTTAGACCCAAGATTAAAAAGCAATATAAAACTAGCTAACTTTTTTGTACTTAAACCAATTAAAAAATTTTTAAATTTTGGACAAATACACGGTCCCTTAGTAAAAGTCTAGGGGGCAGAATTATTAAAGGGCGTTACCGCTTTCAGGCACTTCGCTGATTTTGAACGGGCGCAGGTGTTTTTCGCTAGTGAAAGAGACAGATGCTAGTGGTCATTCGCACTCTATGACCAGGCAAATTTTCACTCTGGTGAATGACAATGACAATACTCTGCAAATTCACTAAGATGCAGATTTTACTGAATGTTACCTCTTTTGTCAGACTTGCCTTCACCAGCTCTGACCAGGCGAAGTGCATTGGAGTGCATAGATCTTCCTCAATCTTCTGTTACTTACATCCTATTTTTAGTGGAAAAAGTTTTTAAGTGTCAAAAAATGCTGGCGTCTTTCAGAGTGATAGCCTGCAAAAGTCCTTAATATTTTTTTTGGGTAATCGGGTTCCCCCCTCCATTTTCTAACATATGGAACATAAACTATTCAGTGGGCTCGTGTGTAGGGCATTATAACAACTCTATTTTCTTTATTAAGGTTCCCTGGAATTGTGCAATGTAATGTATTTGCTGCAACATATACGTCCATTCAACTTTATAATTTCCCGCCGTATGCAAATTAGCCTGAGCGAAGACCTCTAACGAAGTTGCGGTAGGCATTATTGAACACTAGCACATCTTCTCTTTGCTTGCCGAAGTAACGCTAGCAAAAATTCGCCAGCATTCAGTGTCCTGGACTCAACATTGTACTTAAGTAAGTTAGCACCGAGCCTGGAATTCCAGTCATGCGCTCCTCTGTGCATACGCACACACACACTTGAGAAGCGGACTATGTAGTCAGCTGGGTTGCCCGGCACTGCTCAAATCTGTGGAAAATTGGGAAGTCCTGAAAACTTTAAAAATATTTCAATGCTCCCACAACTTTTGGGTATTGATCAAAAACTAGCCTGTTTTACTTTTCCCGAAAAAATGGCAAAACCACTGAAAAATTTGCAAATTGGAAACATTTTGCTCAGATGCTTTAGAGTCAATGAGAAGGCAACTCTACATTGCAATTGTATACATTGCCCACCTCTGTTAGAAGCTCTTTTCTACTATGTTACAACTGTTCTACAAATATTCAAAAGACTCCCATTGTCTTCCAAATATGGCAGATTGGCGGCTTCTTAGATAGACAGGAAGACAGCTGGGACAGGCTCCAATCTGATTGGTTGATGTGGAAGGCAAAGGGCACAAAATAATGATAACAGAAACATAACAGGCAAAAAAAATTCCCTTATCCCTACTTGGGAGCCATAGCATTCACCCTTTTAGCTTTTTAATGAATGGCCCCAGTATTCAACTGTTTGTCAAGTTTGTAAATTTGTCTATTCTAAAAAATGTTCAATCCATTTTCTTTTTATAATGGCACATGGACAGTAAACAAATAATAAGTCCCATAAAACACACGCATCTTTACTTGGTGTAAACAGAACCTTATATTTTGCTGTATATTATTGTAAATATATCTACCACTTTTTATGTTTATTTTGGAAAAATATTTAAAAACAACAGTTGCCCCTGAATTAAGGACCATGCCTTGTTGTACTTTTTGGCCCTTAGGTCTTGTCAGGCTACAATCAAATTAACAAGACTGGGAACCAAATTAACAAGACTGGGAACCAATTGTTTTATCATTGTTTATTTTACCTGAATTGTGAGCATCTATAACCTTGTAAACTATGTAAAGAGCTGTATACCTTTTAGATATAAGCTAATCAAGGCTTTCACACATAAATAAATTAATTAATAAAAATATATAGGCTTTGTTGCTTTTATTGCAATGTATGGTGTTTGTGTTTAAGAAAGGAGTATAAGGAAATAATGTTGCAGTTTAAAGTACTCTGTCTGGATTTGTGCTATGAACACATAATGCTAACATAATGTCACTGTTAGCATCCCAAAGACTTCACTAAGACATGAGGCAAGGGTTAATCCTAAGGCAAAAAAGTTAGTGTCAGCTTTTTGTGACTGTTTTTTTCCATTACATTTGGAAAGGAGGTTGCTGTCTTTATATTTTAACTGCAGCAAAAAGATTAAATTGTTTACGAGCCCAGAACCCCCGGCTCGCTGGATGAGCTGCAAGAGACAAAGATAGACATTCTAATTCTCCGGTGTACTTTGTGCCTCCGTCCTCCTCTGCTAACACTAATTCTTTTATCTGGCCCCAACACTCCAGGCATTATATGCATTCATAAAAAAAAACTAACTGAAGCAGGCAAAATTACTGTTCTGTACGCTGTACCACTGATAACAATCTCTTGAATACTGATTACTTTTTTTTCCCCAACACAAAGCGACCAACACAAGTTGGTCTTTAACCCTTTATCTTTAGCAAGCAGAAAGACACAAGGAACATCTTACTCAGTAGGAAAAAAAATAGCACACAGAAGAATTACTGTTATCTCCTAGCCAGAAGAGGAACAGCAGAGATAAGGAAAGCCTGAAGAATTAAAAGGGACATTGCATTTGGGCTGTAAATTCATGCTGGAGCTGGTTCTATTTGTCTGTCACTGTGGTTCATAATTTTTCGAGGTTGTTTTGATAGACTTATTGTGAGGACTGCATAGAAAACTCATCAGCATTTGTTGCCTGTGAGCATTATTGTCAGTGGTAACCACATGGTTATAGACGGGGGAAGATAATGGTTGAAGTATAAAGGAGATAAAGACGAAACCTCTTCTCATTAAGGGCTATCTCCACCTCTGCAGACTCTACAGTATTGTGTGACTAGGGTTAGTACACTGAGCATAAATTATAGCAGAAAAAGACTAAGGGCAGCATCATTATTTTGAAAAAGTTATAATGACATGCCACAAGCTTAAGACCTATTTACTCTGAATGCTGACAATAAATATAAAAAGAAGCTTATACTGAAGTGACCAATGTTGACTGTGTATTGATTGCACCATTCCCAAGGCTTGTAGTAGAATATAGCTAAAAGAGAAAAGGTTGTAAGCATTGTGCAGTACTTTAGATAATTTATTTTTGTATTCACAAAAGAACACTTGACTTTTTTACATAAAATCTTTAGAATTAAAATATATGTTTGCTGGTAAAGCGTTAGATAAGGATCTGCAAGTATTGTTGAGGTATAGGATCTACTATCTGGAGCTTTCTGGATAACAGGTTTCCAAAGTACAAGAAAGCCATGTCCCATAGACATAGCAAATAATTTTAAAAATGATTTAATTTTTCTTGGTAAAAATAAAACAGTACCTTGGTAAAAATAAAACAGATAATTCTATTTTTTTTAATCTCATTTTCTCTGTGTTCCTGTTCCTGTGATCCCTATTAAGCTGCACAAATATATTATTATTAAATGATGGTAAAACAATCCTATCTGGATTATTTAATGTTTCAGTGATCGTTAACAGACTTAAGGTATGGTGATCCAAATTATTGGTGATCCAAATTATGAAATTATCTGGAAAACCTCAGTTATTTTTTTGCTTGAAAAAAAATATATACATATATACAACTGTAAGATTCATCCAGGTATGGATTACTCAGCAAATTCAGTTACTCTAGATTTACTTCTACTAGATACACAACTATAAGGAAACATCTCTTTGTGAAACAGAATTTATGGGTTTTTAAAAATAAGCTCACAACCTAAAACCTGTGCTATGTTTTGAGAAAAAAGCACACTTATGGGGAAAAATTCCTGCATGAGGGAAAACAAAAGCAATCAATGAGACACTTCCTGTATTAAGTTAAAGGAAAACTATACAATCAATATGAATACTTAATCAATAGTTTATATTATATTAGGTGTCATATTACCAATCTGGAAAATATATTTAAATAAATGTTTTCCTTTTACATCTTTTCCCCTGAAAACCCATTTTATGTTATTCTCTGTGCTGCCTAAGAGATCACCTGACCAAAAATACTGCAGCTCTAACTGTAACAGGAAGAAGTGTGAAAGCAAGATGTATGGATGTTTTTGTTCGTAGAATCCCAGGGGGTGGCCCTTATTTCTTAAAATGGTAATTTTAATTACCCAATGGCACATACTACTACAAAAAGTATATGATTATGAAAACGGTTTATTTACATAAAGCAGGGTTTTACACATGAGCAATTAATGCAATGTACCGTTAGGGGGTGCATGCCGGGTGCCCATTGCAGCAGTGTCAGCCATGAAAATTCATATGCACTATTTGTGTGACTCTGTACATCACATAATTTGGTTTATTGATGCATATTGGGCAGCACCATTTTCAGTCAACATCTGGTGTTTATATTAAGGACATTTTATGCTATGTTACAAAAAGTGTGGCATACAATGGGGTAAAATGCAAGCTTTGTGGCCATTTTCAGAAATTTCACAAAAAAATGCTATGTTTAGCAAGGCTTTTCAGTTTGGTAGTTTACAACAAAGACATGATTACCCATTTTGGATTCGCCAGAATGTGTACTTTCCAAAAATATGTGGTTTTCTGGGGTCTACGTACTGTTTGGGTGCCTTATGGCATATAATACACATCCAGGGTGCTTATAGTGCAGCAGCAAAACCCAGAAAGGCGCAAGTTCATTAAACTCCAAGGTGACTATAATATGAATATCTTCATTTTATAAAGAGGGTACATTTTTCCTTATAATACACACTTTCAATGACAGAAGTTACATCTCTAAGCATCATTTATAAAGATATAATTAACAGGACCTTTGATTCTTCTTCTTGAATTTACTTTTTTTTTGATGTTGGTTCATCAAGTCATTCATCAATTCATTAATTTTCTGATATACACACATACATAACATACACACAGACAAATATATATATATATATATATATATATATATATATATATATATATATATATATATATATATATATATATATATATATATATGATGAATGGACTTCCTCAAAGATTTATCAAGCAATGCAGAAATATCTCTCTTTAATAGCCAATTGAATCTTCAATCAAATTCAAGGGGCTCAAAATCAGTTGCTAAAAAAGGAGAGAAAAAACAATGTAATAGAAAAAAAATTGTTAATAAAATTTAACCAGGAGGAAGACTGTAACATATAACATGAAAACAGTGTTGAAAAAAACCATGACATGTAGTTTTTGTTAAATTCAAGAGAATCAATGTAGTTTGATCTCAATGAAAAACCAGGTCTATCCTGGAGACTTTTACAATATTTCTCACATCTTCTGCCCAGTGATTTCTCAAAAAGAATTCAGGAGCTTAAAACTTCTTGGAGCCTTTGAAACCAATGAATACATTAGTTTGTGAATATAAATATTTCACTCCACTTACTTGAACATTATGTTCTCTATATGTCTTTGGCAACCTTGACAATGACAGCAAACTTCTCTGGCATTTCATGCTCAATAAGGTTCAAGAATTGGTGATTATTTTATAAAAATAAAATGATCTTTTGCCTTTAATGTTTTGCCTTTAATTGCAACGCTAAACTGTGTAAGGTGCAATACATATTGCAGATTGCAATACAAATATTGTAGTGTAATATATGTTCTAATGCTATCCACAATCATCACCAACAATGCATCTGTTTATGATTTAAAACTGTCAGGTGGAAAATGCCATGGCTTCTAAGGATGGGTATTACTGCAGTGAGCATTTCATTAAATTATTTATGCCTCAGTGAGTAAGCAGAATGCAGAGTATGCACAAGAGATTCTATATTTTGATTCAGTTTTTCAGTGCATACTACATAAAGTTCTTTGGGCGTCATGATAACTATTTAGAATACGTGAATGTTATTTTAATATTTAATTCACAAGCAGAAAATAATTTAATCAACTAAAGGCATAGGAAAATAAAATATGTTTCCAAAGTAAAACGGTCTGAGAGCAAAAGGACTGCCAATGATGTTCCTGCTAAGGGACAGTCCAAGTCTGTTAAAACTGATCAGCTATGTGTGTTGCCAAATCGCCGACTTTCACACATCATTGCCGGGTCAAGGGCAGGTTGGGTTGAACTCTTCCTTGCGTTCTCCCCGTCCACGACCTTACTCTGGCTTGCATCTCAAGCAGCCTCGATTTATAGGCGCATCTGCCTCACCCCACTCCCTTTTGTGATGTCAGAGGACTATGAACACTCACAGTTTTCAGGTTATTTTATGTTTCTCACAAAACTGGGTTATAGCAAAGATTGATTATTTGATCTTTTTCTGTGTATATAAACAGTTGTGTTCAGAATAATAGCAGTGTGTTTAATAAAGTGAATAAAGCTCAAAATCCTTATAATATCTTTTATTTCCATACACTCAAATGCATTGGGAACCTTGCACATGCTGTTCCAAATCAAAACATGAAGAAACATTAGGCTGTTCCAAAAAACAATAACAGTGTCTGCATTTTTTTCTCAAACTCAAACATTCACTGTATAAACGAAAAAAAGGTTTCATGATTTTGCTTATCTAATATTTAGTTGTATAACCGCTGTTTCTGAGAACTGCTGCACATCTGTGTCGACCAACTTCTGGCACCTGTGACATTCCATAATTCTTCTGCATTTCTTGGTTTTGCCTCAGAAACAGCGTTTTTGATGTCACCCCACAAGTTTTCTATTGGATTAAGGTCCTGAAATTGGACTGTCATTATTCTGAACACAACTATATATATATAGTATAAGAAGTCAATTTGTCAATTGCGATATGCAAGTTAGAGAGCACTGACAAGTTGTAATGCCAGGACTACCATGCAGCCACCAGTGCTTTACTGTGGTTTTTTCAAAATTTTTAATCTGGCATTAGTTGCACATCACTGATATGCCCAGGACAGACGTGGTTGTTGAATGAGCACTAAGGGATGTAATTTTGCTCTTGTACTTGTGCCTGGGCACTGATAAATGACCTCTTATGTTTATATAGTGAATAAAGTACCCCCAATGTAAAATATATTATAAGTCACTGAGAAGTTTCATGATCACACAAGGCTGAAGGTCGAGTGTTTTTATAAAGTTCATGGAACGCCAAGTTGATTTCTAATATCTAGTGATGAGCAAATTTTTTTCCCAAGCATGGATTTTCTGCAAATTTTAGCATTTCTCTATCTGCAATTTTTTTCTCGAAGCTGCAGAAAAATTTGCCTTGAAAAATTTTGCCAGAACAAAAAGTTGCAAAGACAAAATTTTCCCCAAGACAAAAAAGTCTCCATAAGTAAAAAACACCCATTGACTTTAATGCATAGTGAGAATAAATTGCAGCGCACCCAAAAATTTGTTGCGCGTACAAATTTTGCCACTCACCAATGTGTTTTGAGAATTCTTTTTCAAATTTTTCAAAGTTTCAAAAAAAGTTTGGCGAAGTGAAAATGTGTTCATCACTACCAATATCCTCATATTTTTAAACAGGGGGTACATTATTTATAAGAATACACAGGTTCAGTGAGTCATGTGACAGAAATGACATCACTAAGTTCCGATTATAACTGGTGACATCACTAAGCACCATTTATTAGGATATAATTTATAGGATATTCATGGCTCCTGTAATTTATCAGTGCCCAGGCACAAGAGCAAACAGGGGGTACATTATTTATTAGAATACACAGGTTCAGTGAGTCATGTGACAGAAATGACATCACTAAGTTCCGATTATAACTGGTGACATCACTAAGCACCATTTATAAGGATATCATTTATAGGATATTCATGGCTCCTGTGTATTATATGCATATAATACATAAAAGCCATGAATATCCTGTAAATGATATCCTTATAAATGTCATCAGTTATAAATGGAGCTTAGTGATGTCATTTTTGTCACATGACTCACTAAAATGTGTAGTATAATGAATATGCTGTTATTGGCCCTTTAAGTACTAGAACCATTGTATTCTAGTATCTGCAAAAGGTCCCAACATTACAACAAAAACTTGTACTGTATACAGTCATATGAAAAAGTTTGGGAACCCCTCTTAATTTTTTGGAGTATTGTTTATCATTTGCTGAGCTTTCAAAGTAGCAACTTCCTTTTAATATGTAACATGCCATATGGAAACATTACTATTTCAGCAGTGACATAAAGTTTATTGCATTAATAGAAAATATGCAATATGCATCATAACAAAATTAGACAGGTGCATAAATTGTGTTTCAGAAAACACTCCAGTTGTTTCTGGGAAATGAAAGACATACCACTGTTATCTTTTTTGTTGAAAGTGGAGTAAATTATTATGCAGGCTGAGAGGGGTTCCCAAACTTTTTCATATGACTGTATTTGCCTATACTGCTACAAGATTGCTACATCATATTTTAAGGTATATAAAAATCTTTGATGTTTTTGTCATTGGCCCTTTAGCCACTTTGAATGGAAAACCGCTGCATTTGGATGTTATCTAGAAAAGCAAAATTGCATTTGGTAGGTGTAATGTTTTTCTCTGTCTGTTTGGTGGTGCTCCTGTTCCATCACAGTAGCTCAATAAACAGGACAGCATTGTTAATACAATTAAACTGTAAATAAAAGTGTATTTGTTTTTACCAGTGCACATCACTGCAGATCAAACCCAACTCTCCTCTTAACACTATGGTAGTTGCCAAATGATTTTTTATTAATATTAAAGAATTATAATTGGATAACTATAAATAGTTCCCATGCGTACATAAATAACTTTTAACATGAAGGGTATACAGTAACCTATAAGTGTAAAAGTCAATGGCAGATTTTACAAATGGAAGATGTTTTTTGCCTTCATGATGTTTGAGGGTTTTGGGCTGTTTAATG
This sequence comes from Xenopus laevis, assembly GCF_017654675.1. Taxonomy (NCBI): domain Eukaryota; kingdom Metazoa; phylum Chordata; class Amphibia; order Anura; family Pipidae; genus Xenopus; species Xenopus laevis. The sequence continues at coordinate 65,062,333 of NC_054374.1, forward strand.
CTGGTTTTTCACTCGATTTTGACTTTTCCTGCACATACAATTTCCGTTTAGATTTTTTTTTCAGTAAATTAAGCCAAATCGTGATTGGGAGTTAGGTCAAAATTTTTAAAATACTGAGAAATATTCGAGTTATTTGATGTCAATACTAGCAAATTATTTTTTGATGTTTTTTCTTATATTGACTAAGCTATTAATGGGACATAGTGATGTGCGAATCTGACCTGTTTCACAATGCCAGAAATTAATGAAACAGCGGAAAAGTCACCAAATGCATTGAAGTCTATAGGCAACACTGACACTTTTTTTTTAACCCATTGGAGTCTATGAGTGTATTTTTCGTGGCAAAACCTGGCCAAAAATTTCACTCATCACTAGGCACTAACTTCGATGCTACCCAAACCCTTTCTGGACCTCTTCATCCCATTAGGACTGATTGGACAATAAGGGGAAAAGCCTGCACCACCAGTGCAGCCTATGAGTGAATGACGGGTGTGAGGTTAATCAACTATGTAACTATTGTTTCCAAAAAATGTAAGATTTGTATTCACACATGCAAAGTGTGTACAACTGGAGACTATTAATACACTGTGAATGCACACATGCCAACATCCAACCACAGATGACTGCAAGTATATGCTAATGCAGCACTTAGTTTGTCTACAGTGCACTTTTCTCAAATGCTCAAGAGCTTCTCCCACATCCAGTGAAATAGGTTTCCTTGTGCTTTAATTGCAGTGCTCTCCTTCACTTTACACTTCACAAAATGTTTATTATGTTAAAGACTAAATAACCCTCTGGGGTTATGTAGTAATAAGTGGCATAGTTGGACTGTAGTGTATGGAATACCCTCAACTAGTTCCAATAATGATAGGGATGATCCAAATTGGAGTAAGGGTACTAGGGTGGTTGGTAATAATACAATAGATAAGCAATGGTCTCTTTCTCCAAATACTGATTTTATTAAAGAAACAGTAACACCAAAAATACGAAAGTGTTTTAAAGGAATGACAGTATACTGCAATGTTGTCATACACTGGTAAAACTGGTGTATTTACTACAGAAACACTACTATTGTTGATATAAACAAGATGCTGTGTACCCATGGGGCAACCATTCAAGCACAGGATACACAGTAGATAACAGATAAGTTCTGAAGAATCCCATTGTATACTACAGAGCTTATCTGTTATCTGCTGTGTATCCTGTGCCTTTTCTTCTTTTTCAGCTTTGAATGGCTGCCCCTATGGCTTAACAGCAGCTTGTTTATATAAACTATAGTTGTGTTTCTGAATCAAATATACCAGATTTACCAGTATAGGGCAACAATACATACTATTTTCATTCTTTTAAAATGTTTTAATTTTTTGGTGTTGCTGTTCCTTTAATATTCAGACAGTAACATCAACCCATTTTGCCAGATTCGTTTTATAGGTGTATTACTCCTCACTAGATGGATGGTGGCGTTTTTTGAAAGTTAAGTTTCAGTTAGGTTGCTTTCCATATCCAAGTTATTTGTTTGCTGGTTCACTAAACGGGTTTGACTCGATGGGGCAAATCTAATTGATTTCAGCATTTTTCCCAGAGATTTGAGAAAATCATAGCAAAACAAATGTGCTCTCGAACTTTTTCAGGGTTTTTTTGATTTTGAGTTTTCCTAACTTGCATTTTAGAGATTTATCAATAGAACACATGGTGCATCTTAAAACATGGCAATTAAACATATTATTAGATTTTTCCAGCATATTGTTTGTGATTGAACATATTAGGAATATGTGGACAGCATAATGCCAATTATAGCTGGAATACTTACAAAACATTGCCAGTCTTTATTATGAATTAAAGCACAATCATTATCATTATATAGGACTGGAGCTTTTTCTGAACAATACTCATTATTTTATTAAAGGAGAGCTTTATTTTCTAAAATCTATTGTATTCACTTTTTTCAGTTGAGAAAATTTTACATTTACATTTTTGATAAATTGTCAAAAATAAATAATAGAAAGCAGTTTTGAAACTGGGGTTCTGTCTCAAAACACCTGAACTAAAAAAAGTGTTTGGAAGTTGAACAAGCCCTTGAACAAGCCCTTGAATCCCACTGAATGCCTTGTAATAAAAATAAAGAAACTATCATGGCTGGAGTATAAAGAGCTAAAAGGAGGAGAAGAGCCCTTCACAATGCAAGACACGCAGTAAAAAAAGCATTCTTAAATCAGAAGAAATTCACATGCTTCATTTTATACACACAGCGTAACCACAAAACTTAACACGAAAAGGCTTTACACCTCACTTAAACAACAAAAAGCTGGTATAAAGGTGATGCCTTCATTGGCCACCTAAGATAATCATAGCAAGCTCTCAGAACATTTTAATTCCCTTTTCAAGCTGAGTATCAGTACAGTACAACTTAACCTCACCTAGGGGATACTGTCACGGGAAAGCATGTTTTTTTCAAAATGCATCTAATAGTGCTGCTCCAGCAGACTTCTGCACCAAAATCTGTTTTTTAAAAAAGCAAACAGATATATTTAATTTGGAAATCTGACATGGGGCTAGACATATTTGCAGTTTCCCAGGTCCCTCCGGTCCTGTAACTTGTGCTCTGATAAATATGACTCCAACTTACTGCTACACTGCAAGTTGGAGTCATATCACCCCTCCCTCCCCCCACCCCATCAGCCCATCAGCAGAACAAGGGGAAGCTAATCAGATAACAGCTACTTAGTTGATATAAGAACAGATCTCAGTAGAAAAAATCCATGTCACACTGCAACTCCTTCAGTTATATTGAGTAGGAGAAACAATAGCCTGTTAGAAAGCAGTTCCATAGTTCAGCACTGACTCTGAAAGCACGTGACCATGCAAAATGACCTGAGATGGCTACTTACACACCAATTTTACAACTAAAAAAAATACACTTGTTGGGTTCGGAATTAAATGTTACATGGTAGAGTGAATTATTTGCAGTATATACAGTGTAATCTAGAAAAACTACACCTTAATACTCCTGACAGAATTCCTTTAAAGGATGCAAGTAACTCACTAATGTCTATTTAGTCAACTATACATACAAACGTGCAGACAGCCTGGTTAGAACTCTTTAAATCTCATTAGTGCAAGATTTTGGAGCATGGCTTCTGATGGGGTAGAAACAGCAAAGCAAAGCAACTATCATGATTAGCATGAGAAGGGCTAAAGTGGCTAAAGAGGCTTTAACAATGAAAGACACTGGGGGTCCTTTATAAACACTGTCCAAATTTGCACCTGGGCAGTAACCCAGTAATAAGCTTTTTTTAGTCAGCTGCAGGGTGAACACTGAAAGCAATCATCTAATTCGTTGTTATGGGTTACTGCCCAGGAGCAAATTTGCCCAGTGTTCATAAATGAGCCCCATTGTATCTTTTGCTGCCATCAAACATACATTCTGCAGTCTCCAAAGTTCCAATATATTCTTACTTGAAATGCCTTACGAAGTTCAATTTCTAATCTTTATTTGATACCACTATTGTAATAACTTATTATATAGGCCACCAGACTGCACCTGGAGCACTTATTAGGGGGAGTAGTTTCTAGTGAACTGTGCCCCTGAAACATTCACACCTACTGTATTTGCAAATAAACATGCAAGGGTAGTAATGTAATCTCCATGTTATGTTGGGTTTTGCTCTGTTTTGCAACTGATGTTACAAAATTTATTATATTGACAGTTAAAAAAAATGTAAATACCTTTGAAACTGAAATAAATAAACAGATAATGTAAATTGCAAACGTGCTTAAATAGCACCTTGAGCAATTTTATATTAAGGTTTCTTTATTCTTTAAGGTATACATATAGACTTTATTAGTGTGTTTCCATAATGCTTAATTTATTTACCTACTGCAAACAACTCAAGCAGTGCCTGTTACAGCAGGTATCAGTGGAGCACAACATGAGCTGTTTGGTTGTAGTTTGAAAAAAAGGGGAAGATATTCACAAATAAATTGGTACCGATACAAACAGCTAACAGTATAAACTATTTATACTATATATTAAATAGATTTGTTAAAATAAAACTATACCCCCAAAATGAATACTTAAGCAGCAGATAGTTTACATCATATTATGTGGCATATTAAAGAATCTTTCCAAACTAAAGTGTATACAGTATATAATTTAATATTGCCCTTTTACATCTTTTCCCTTGAGCTTGACATTCTTGTTGGCTCAAAGATCAGCTGACCAGAAATAATGCAGTTCTAACTGTTGATTTGTTTGTGTGAATTGTAAGCTCCTTTATTTCTTAAAATGGAAATTTTATATTTAGGATTACCCAATGGCACGTACTACTAGAAGAGTATATTATGAAAATGGGTTATTTACATATGTTCTAATTTTTATCTATCTATCTATTATCTATCTATCTATCTATCTATCTATCTATCTATTAACAATATTTAAGTGTATGTAATCTGTGTATTTTATAATATATAATGTGCAAGGATAATGAAAAAATATAAACATGTGCACATTATAAACTAAGTACAAATATCTGATGTAGCTGGATATTTATTATGCATTGTGCATCTAGATAAGAAAAGTCACAAAAGAGGATTTTCAGAAAAAATCCACTCATTTTCTACAGAAATTTCCCAGATTAGATTTGTAAATCAAAAACCAATATATAACATGCAAGAATTGATCTGTTTTATATTCCTCAGTTACATTTTTGTGAAGCACATTTAGAAGATTTAGAACGTATTTGCGCCTGCTGGTTGAGCCATTATATGCTTGAGTTCATACATCTATTTGTGAGGCTATAAAACAGGCATCGACTACCCATGTAAATTGTGTTCTCCACAATAAATTATATGCATACTTGCAAAAATACATAACTGCTGTTGGTTGGGTTATGTAGCTTGAATACTAATGATGTGTAAAGTTGCATTGTCCCTCTTCTTGAGCCTAATTTAGCTGCTATATCAGAAATTATGTAGAAAAAAACACTTTATCCTCTCACTGAGAAATAAAATGGCATTTACTGACACCTACATATCTTTTTTTTTTTATGAAACACCACCAATTCCATATTCATTTTGCCTGCTCTGGGTTCATGGAAAAGTCGCTCCTGTGGCATGCCCATAAAAGAATTTAGTACATAAAAATGTAGAGCCTATGCATTTTCTTATTTTAAAACTTTCCATCTTGGCTTATAATGTCTTTCTTGCATATTAAGCTGTGGATTATTGCACTTGTACAGATGCAGCAAAAATGTTAACAAGGAATAATTTTGAAATGCTAATAGAAAAATCTAATTTGGCATGTAGTTGTTATATTACATTATCTTTGCCTCGCAAGGCTGTAATTCTTAAATTCCTTTATGATTCACATACTGTATGAAAATATTCAAATACAATCAATACTGATTATTCACAACAAACCAAAAAGTATGCATTGCAGAATTGTATTTATATGCTTTAGGTTTAAGTAGTTCATGTAAATAGCTATTTTTTTGGTTTGGTGACTATGAAGTAAAACGATGATTTAGAGTGATTAAAATTTTTTGAAGGGAGTGCCATTTTGCTACAAATAATAAAGACTGGGTATATCTTATCACAATTATCAATATCCCAGTTATTCTGTACACAAACATAAAGTACAGTATCGCACAGGAGATACCATTTTCACAACTTTCTTATGGAGTTCCAAGGTCATGAGAAAGTCATCAGAAATATCAAGCAGAGTCCCCATTTTCAGTAGTCATAGACTGTACCACAGTAGTTTGAGTGTAGACTATACTGTTGTATTGTAACTATAGCTAGGGGCTAAAGATTGCTGTTCAAAGTGGTTGCTAACTTTTCTGTTTTATTCTTAAAACTATTACCACAAATTACTAGTCATCCATGTACCCCTTATTAATATTATGGCATATCACTGATATATCTCTTAGTAAAAGTAATTGCACCAAAACTCCCAATTGTGCTAACGATCATTTTCCACAGCCTACAATAAACACCCTAAAATTTAGTCAGGAGCACATGTGCCAAACTGTGGACAACAAGGAAAAATGTTTTTATATCAAAATATATATATCCCAAGGCTTGTATTTAGTTAAAATAATTAATTTATTAGAATTCATGTTTAAAAATTAGATACATACTGACCACACATGGCCCACCTTACGCGTTTCCTACCCTCCGGCACTTAGTCATAGGTGTCTCTGAGAGTGCCGGAGGGTACGAAACACATAAGGTGGGCCATGTGGGGTCAGTATGTATCTAATTTTTAAACTCTAAATTCTAATAAATAAATTATTTTTACTAAATACAAGCCTTGGGATATATATCTTTTGATATAAAAACATTATTCCTTATTGGTTGCATTTGGAACCGGGGCATATCCCTCTGGCTGTGGTGAGAGACTCCCAATTATGCAATAAGTTAAAACTGTGGGCAACCCCTGCATTCCACACTATTTTAAATAATAAGTGTTGTTTGCAAATACAGGGCCTAATGATTTTTAAAGCAAACTTAATGTAAACATAAAAGAGAACATGTTTTGGCAAAATGTGTCTATCAATCAAGTGTGGAAGAGGTCAGAGGTTTTTATGCACCTCATTATCTGGTTCACAATGCCTCATATAATATATGGACTTTTCTAAACTAAATGTGTATAAAAAGCATCTACAACTGAAAATGGAATCAAGTCAAACTACTGGAGATATAAGTAAATTTATTTCCCCATCACTCAAGAACATCAACATGTTCTCATGGAAATCAAGACTTTAGAGCAAATGACTATTATTTGGTCAATCAACCTTTCCCAGACTCTTTTCAAAGATACTGATGCTAGCCATAGCAGAGAGGTAGAGAAGAGCAGAGAGTAATATGTTGGTACTAAGATTACCTTCTTGTAGAAATCTTGTGAGAAATCCTTATACCCCCATTGTTCATCAAGAAAGAATGATGGATGTGGTACAGAAATTGTGATAGTGACTGCATATGTAAAAAGGCCACTTCCACCGTACATACGTTTATGTTTAACTGGGCGCACAGATAAATATTGACCTGGGTATGGTATCTCTCTGTTAAACTTAATTGGCTAATGCCACCTATTGCAGGGTATCAAATGATGGTATCCACCACTGACCTTGTTCAATAAGTCATGTTGTATGCAAAACAAGACTCATTTAATATTGTTTTCTGTTCTAGTGGAAACCAACAGAATTTTAAAACATCTCATAGCTTGTTTCAATATCAGAGGAATAACTTTTGAGGTATGAACGATCTACAAACCAATTCATGAATAAATATGCCTTGAGCTCAGGTTGGAGCATATACATACAGGTACTCTCCTATCCACTGATCTTTTGGAGCTTGGGCTATAGCTAGAAGCCAGCTAGCATCGATCAGTATAGGTTATTGATGATCCATCCAAAATAGAAAAAATAAAGTGTTCTATTAAGGTTATATTTGCTGGAAGTTCCAGATTATTTCCACTTGAGCCCCACACCATTTCTTTATTTTGATCCATCCAGAAATCTAGTGATCTCTAAGAACTCAGAATTCAACAAAAGTGCAAGCACTCAAACTCCTGAAGTATAGTGACAGTAATGTTATCTCATTTAATGAGAAAATATTTACTAAAACAACAAAACTCAAAATTTCAGGAAAGCAAATGTTAGTACTTGAGTACATGAGTATTTTAGTGCAAACAGTAGATTGGGGTGTTAGGATTTCTACTAAAAATGAAAGGTTGTCCTCTAAAATTATATTAAATGGCTTTACTCAGAAGTAAGGAAGTTAATAGGAATAAAGAGGAAATTCAATTATAAACTACAAGGAGGCAGAAGCTGTGTTAAAAAAATATAAATCCTATAACAAGTTTTGTAAAACAGCAATCAGGAGGGCAAAGATAGAAAATGAGAATCTGACTGTAGCAGAGGCTAAGGCTACACACCCCAAAACTGTTTTTTTAAGATGCAGGTTGAAAGTCTAGCTCCATTAAATAAACCAAATAATTTGGTTATAAAGGAGTACAGGAAAAAGCAAATGTGCTCTATCAGGCATACAGATGGCTCTCAATACATGGCACATAAAATGGTATTTAAAACTAATGTAAACAAGACAACAGGGACTTATGGAATTTGCCCTTAGCTAGACTTCTTTTTCCTTAGTTTCATGGAGGCTTTCCATCAACAATCTCATTTTAGTGGTTTTATACATTTTTGAAATCACAACTAAACTCACATTCACTAAAAACAAGAATGTTGTGGAATTTATTAAAGCATCTGAATATAAGAAGTATGAAAAAAGCATTAAAATTGCATTGAAAATTGATTAAAATTAATTAAAAGTGGTCCATTAAGATTAGTGCAGCTCCCTTTGACTTCTAAAGGACTTCAACATCGTATATTGGCAAATTTTAACATAAGAGATTTCAGTGGTTTTTATACTTGATACATTTTGATTTTTAAAGCTTTAAAGCCATATGGGAAAACGAGTTTTCCAAAGTTTTCCAGATTCATGGAAAAAATAGTGATTCAATTGTTAGTAAATGGGCCCTTGAGACTTGCTCAGGTATCAGGTATGGTATGGAAAATTCTCATTTATGAAGAAAGCAGATAGACTGGCCAAGTTGGGATTGATTATGCTTGAGAAGAGGGGCTTAAGGGAGATATGACAACTATATATAAATATATAAGGGGACCATATAATATACTCTCGTATGCTTTATTTTTCCAGCAGACACAAGAGCATCCATTCAGATTAACTGAAAGGAGATTCAATCTAAAGGTTATTTTTTACAGTTATTGATATATATATAATCCTCTCCCTGAATTCGTTGTACTGGCAGATACATTAGATCGTTTCAAGAAGGGGTTGGATGGCTGTTTAGTAAGTGACAAAATACAGAATTAAGAACAACAAAAGACAGCAAAAAAACTTCATATAAAGGTAAAGAGTTAAAGCTTATTTTTGTTTGCCTTTCTCTTGATGATCTAGCCCTTAACCAGGTTTTGACATAAAATATATGTCACATATAGTGTGACAATGTTTCCATAGTGTCTTAAGTAAAATGTCATGATGATGATGGAACTGGGTCAAATCATATACTTTGCACTGACATGGCTCTTGGGTGCCTTGTACATGAAAAACATATCAATTGAGTCAACACATTTTGGATCAGAAAGAAATAGCAATAGACAGCAATCAGATATTCTGAATTTTGGCATGTGGATAATTGTGTTTATTTCCCTTGAAAATCACAATGAATTTTAAGTCCTAAAATGACTTGATAATTCACGGAAAGCAACTATTTGCAAAAATGACTTCAATGTTTCTTTTCTCGTGATGTGATGAAATCGCAGAAAGACATTCTCTGGAATCTAATGCTTAAAACAGTATTTTCAGTGACTATCACTTCTTGCCCATGAATATCCAAAATCCCCTCAGTTTTAAAATGTATGCCTAAAGCTTCATGTACTTTTCATTTTAATGAGCTAATTGTTCTACCTGCATTTGAGAGGCGAGTGATCAAGGTGAGGACAGTTACAATCCCTTGTATGTAAACAAATGACTAGGAACTTTCCTGGAGGACACAGACAAATTCAGATTCAGAGATCAGAGAGAGTGTTGGTAATTCTGGCAGTCAACACAAGATGGAGTGCCTCATTCAGCAGCAGCGTCATGGGCAGAAGAAGCATAGAATACCAGATTGCTTTAAGGGCTTGCTTTGTTTGCAAAGTTATTCAGTTAGCAATAATTACATTTTTGCCTCTATTTATTTAGATTCCATCCCATTCTTTCTTAATGTTTGGGTGTTTTACCCAAAGGTTTATTTTAACTGGGATTGACCTCAGAAAGGCTTCATTTCTGCAATCTATACAGTGTTATTATTTTACCAAGCAACCTCCGTTTGGTCAGCATACCCAGGGGTGGCCTTAATATAAGAAACGATGGGAGAGTGAGGGCAATATATATATATTGTGGTATGTTTACCTCCAGCCACTAGAGGGCTTCAGTCGATAATAATAAGTGTTTATGTAGTTCTTATCGTTAGACTCTTGTTGGTTCAGGAACTGAGATACAGCCATGAGGCTCCACTGATGTGTACTATCACTACTCTGAATAAAAGTCTGAAGTTCTAACCAGTGTGAGTTTACAAAATAACACATGGTGTCAGAAGTGCACTTGTGAGCAAGCTACAGCTCCAGTCATTACAGTGTCAGCAGGGATCTCCTGAAACAGCCTCCAGAACTGAGCATGCAAGGTAACTTAGAGCAGAACTGGTCCAGATTTAAACAAAGATTTCTATTATATCAGAGAGCAATTAAGGCACATGAAGAAGAGGATGTACAGACAATTGCACTGTTTCTTACAGTTGCAGGGCAGGAAGCCATTGATGTATATAATACTTTTCAGTTTGCAGAGGCAGAGAAGGATAATTTTAATGCAGTGCTTAAAAAATTTGAGAACTACTGTGTTCCAAGAAAAAATATCACTTATGAGAGGCATGTTTTCAGTTCTAGATTGCAGAAAGAACATGAAACAATTGATAAGTATGTGACAGACCTCAGGTTAAAGAGTCATTCCTGTGAATTTGGTGCACTGACTGAATCTCTGATTAAAGATCAATTAGTTATGGGTATACATAACATGAAAGTGAAAGAGAAACTGCTCACAAAGACAGATCTCACTTTAGACCATGCTATACAAATCTGTAAAGCCTCTGAAATCACACAAGCACAGCTCAAGCAAATAGAACATCCTAGAGAAAGCTGCTGTGTTATGGAGGTGTCATCCAAGCAGCCCCCACTGAAAGGCCACTACAAAGGCAGGGTGCAGAAAACCTCTAACTTTTCTGGCTTTAAAAACAAGAAAGCTCATGCATTTACAAGTTCCAATTGTGGACAGTCACATGCATACATGCAATGCCCTGCATATGGAAAAACTTGTAACAGTTGTGGCAGAGCAAATCACTTTCAGAAAATGTGTAGATCAACCGCAAACCATTGCGTTTAATTGAACAATGCTAAAGTTCTCATTTTAGACTTTTTGAGACTTTCAGTTCACTTTAAAAAAAAATTTATGCATCCACTGATGTGTACTATCACTACTCTGAATAAAAGTCTGAAGTTCTAACCAGTGTGAGTTTACAAAATAACACATATATTGCTTGGGGAGAGTGTAGGGCTGTTATCTGAAATGAATACTCATATGCTTGCATAACATTTTTGGACTAACCAGGCCAACAGGGTTAACAACCAGGTAATATACTAGAGCATGGGTTACACTGGACTCTAACACTTAAGGCAGGGCCTTCGCAAAGTGGAAGAAATGAGGTGCGGTGTAGTGCCACTAAAACTCCCACAGTTTACTGTATTTTAACCAATAAACAAATGGGTGCCAGGAGGTTCAGGAAGTCAAACAGAACAAAATAAATTTATTTATCAGACACAAATGATCCACAGGTTACTTAAATCAGTAAAGAGGCATTTGCAGAATATAAAGGCACACAGCTCAGACAGTATATCAGAGGTAGATGCAGATGCAGATGCATTCCCTGAGGAGGTATGTAGATCTTATAGCCTAGGTAAGTTACTCCCTGCTATACCTCCTTGATGGAGCACAAAGCTACTCTTTCTATCTTCCGGTCTTACTCTCCTAGAGAGTACTATACAATTATATTCCTGTCATTCTTTAGCCTCATTCACAGGGGCCCTGATCCCCGACTTAAACACTAGAGGTTCAGGTCCCTCTAGGGCAAACTGGCTTTATTGGGCCTTGGTGTACCCAGGCTCCCTGGAAACATCCGGATGGGTTGGACACCAGGAGCTAAAGAGGAAGATCCACCACTTCTCACTCACTATAAGTGTGACAGGAAGTGGTTACACTTCTTGGGCAATATGTAAATTACAACTAGCTACATGGGCATCTGCCCAGCAACTAGGAAGATCAGGAAGTGTAGGGATTTAAAGTCATAAGGGCACATTAACCCTATCGGTCCCTACACTTATTACTGGCTCAGCTCGCATGTTTAAACTTACCTGTTGTCTAGTTGACAGGGTGATCAGAAGCAGGGCCAGAACTAGGGGTAGGCAGAGGAAGCACATGTCTAGGGGAGTAACACTAGGGGGGGCACTGGACCTCCTCCTCCCCGATCTCTACACCCCCACCATCATAATGTGTCCGTGCATGTGCTTTTGCACAGAGGTGCAGGGTGGAGCAAGGTTGCCTAGGGAGCTAGGCCCTGGTCAGAAGCTCTTTCATACCTCTCACTGGACTACTATTGAATTATGTTCCCAAGAAACCAGAAGCAGTATGGGCAAGAAGTCCAGGGTCAGCTTAGCAGAGCTGCAAATGTCATACTTTATACCTTAACACCTATTTTTAATCTAATTAAATCTCCACTATATTTTTATTTGTAGTTTTACTTATCAATTTGAGTAAATAAGTTATGAATGGGTTTATGTAGCAAAGCGTACAAAGGGTGCAATGTTTGATACAAGTCTATACTCCTATATCCTGGAATAGCTGTATTGGTTGTTATGGGTTATTATACAGTACCTGGATAAACTTTGTGCCTTAACACATGGGAATGAGGATCTATATGTATATATATATACATGCTGCTCTGTATAAACTCATGTGGACTAATGTTTGTTATTCTACTTGTGCCCTTGGCTTGAGAAAGGGGTTTGTGTACTCTGAAACATCGCCCTTTGGGCTGTGTTATGATTTTCTACAATATACTATAATCTTTGCGTTTACAATTTTGAGTGCTGTGTCAGTTTTTATATTTTATTGTATATATAATATATATATATTTTTTTGTACAGAACTCCAGGGGTGGGTCCTGGATGACAGGTATATTTCCCCTTTGTTCAGGTATCTGGAAGGAGAACAGGAGGGCTAATTACTGCAGCAGTGTAGAAAATAAGAGCCCTGGGAGTTCAGGAAGGGGGTTGGTAGACACACGTGAGGTCTGCACAAGGTGTGTTGGAAACTGCCCTCCTGATTCAAAGTTGGATTTAAAGTTTTGCAAGACTAGGTGAGCCTGATCCCTGAATGGGAAAATGAACTGTTTGTTTTGTCAGTTTTGTTGAGCATAAAATCTGATTTTACTTTATGCTGAAAACTTTGTTTAAGTTGCCATTTTAACTGCTGAAGATGCAGTTTGTTTAAGTTTGAATAAGAAATAAAAGGACATTTATACTACTATTGTGTTGTGGCCGTAGTGCATGGTCGATCCCACTCCCCCTGAACTTTACAATATATATATATATATATGCAAACAAAATGAGGATGCACACAGGGAATTTTTGAAAAAATTAAAATCTCTTACTCTTTATTTAATACATGTTAAAAAGCAGGTTGACATTATGGTCTGTGTCTAAGACCTTCCTCAAGACCATAATCTGTCAATAAAGTGTTAGATAAATAAATAGATAAAATACCAAGGCACTCACCCAACCCAGTGCTATCGTGATGGTCATATAACAAAAAACGTAAACATGTATAAATCAACTAAATATAAACCATTCTCATAGAGTAAAGCTAAACCAATGGAATATACAAAATATATTACAGATCCCATAAGTGTCAAAAAATTTTTATAAACCAAACTGTATCAGTCAGACAGACACATATTAACAACGTATCTTTAACTTGTAACAGAATATCATTAACACTGGTTCAAAAAGCAAAGAAAAGAGCAATGTTCATTAACCCAGATGGTGCCAACTTCTTTCAACTTTTTAATCCAAAACACTTCTCTCTGAAGTAATCATTTTGATCTATCACCCCCTCTCCTAAGTGGGGTTATATGATCTATAGCAATGTACCTATTTGTGTGTAACCTGTGCTCTATCTTTAAAAAAGGGTTAGCCACTGGTTTGTTCGAGTGTCCATCCCGGAATGCAGTGCTAATGGCAGAGCAGTGTGCATCCATAAGTAAAGTCTGGTCAGTTTTACCCACATGTGACAACCCACAGGGACAAGTTATGAGGTGTGTGGTTATACATGTAATGTGATGTCTAATAAGGAAATGCTTACCAGTTTGGGTGTGAAGAATGCTATTACCCAGTGTCCTAAATCTACATGAAATACAATTCATATATTTTTATAGCAAATCATGGGTTTCTCTGGGACAACCCGACGCAGAGCATCATCCACTTGTATAATGCTCCAATACTTACTTACAGCCTTATTTAACACATGGGAGCTTGAAGTATATTTAGTACTATACACAAAATTAGTATGTTTCTTATCCCTCATACAATATGTGGAGACAGAACACGCCGTCTGGAAATTGCCAGAGCCTGTTCCAGAATGGGCATCAGGTAACCGCGTTCTCTTAAACGGCTTCATATACCCCTTATCTGTTGCTCAGACTGATCTGGATTGGAAATTTTCCTAAGAGCTCGATAATATTGAGATATAGGCAATGACTATGAAATAGGGTCTTTAGGTAACCATCTGTAGACTTTTGTGTCTGATAATTGACCCAAAATATCATCTCTATAGTCCACATGATTTAATAGAGCAATGCCTAGGGATGGGCGAATTTTTTCGCCTCGTTTTGCCGAAAAAATGACGCCCATAGACTTGTATGGAGACGTGCGGCAAAAAAAAGACGCGTGACAAAATAATTTCGCCGCGCGACAAATTTTTTTTGACGCCCATAGACTTTAATGGGCGTCTGCGACATTTCGCCGGCGGCGAATTTTTGGCGAAACGAAACGGGTCAAATTCGCCCATCCCAATGCCCCCTCCCTTATCAACTGGGCGGATTACCAAATAAGTGTCCTGCATAAGGGACCTAATTGCAGCCCGTTCCACAATGAGTGATATTCTGTCTACAGCATATCAATGGGGTATTGTCATTTACCTCCTGCTCAACCACTTGTTTAAAAAGTCTAATTGTTGTATGGGTAAGTGGTGGAGTAAAGAGGCTCTTTAATTTTAATTTGGTGGAATCAGATAGTATGTTCTGTTTATTTGTTATTGTATTCCTTCAAACTGAGACCCCTGCATAATATATACTGTGTATTATATCGTCTCTCTCTTTCTTATCTCTCTCTCTCTCTCTCTCTCTCTCTCTCTCTCTCTCTCTCTCTCTCTCTCTCTCTCTCTCTCTCTCTCTCTCTCTCTCTCTCTCTCTCTCTCTCTCTCTCTCTCTCTCTCTCTCTCTCTCTCTATTTTTTTTATATATATATCTATATAAAAAAAATTCTTGTCCCCTGAAAAACGTAAAATGGGTGTTCTACTGTGTGTGTGTGTATATATATATATAATTTTATTTGAACAGCTTTATGCATTAGCTTGCCATTTTAATTTAAGTAGACTGATCACAAACTCTATAACCACCTACTGAAAGACTCTTAAATGCTTATATATTCCTATTATATAGCACCATGGAGTATCATGACCTGTATAAAAATCTATATCTATCTATGATGATTAGTGATGGGCGAATTTGCGCCGTTTCGCTTCGCCGAAAAATTCGCGAAACGGCGCGTTTTTCCAACGCCGGCGCCCGTTTTTTGACGCCGGCGTCCGTTTTTCGAAAAAAATTTTTTTGACGCCGGCGAATTTTCGCGGCAGTTTCGCGAATTTATTCGCTGGCGGCGAATCGTGCAAATTCGCCGCGAATTCGCGCCTGGCGAATAAATTCGCCCATCACTAATGATGATGAACAGAAGAATTAACACCATTCGGGAACAGTTGTTTTTTTAATATTTTGTTTGTAGCACAGAAAACATAGAAACTCAAGGTCCATTCAACATACAATTACATTTTTATCAAGTCAAGATTCATGATCATATTGCTGGTATATTTTAAAATCTAGAGGTCACTTGCAAGGGGTAGGCCAGACGTTTGCTACCAGGAAATTACAAAGTACCTGAATGACATTTGCACTTTTACACTGAGCTTTGACAGCTTCAATTTCATACTAATTTGCAGATTGTCATTACAATTGCAAATCAGCTACAGGGCTTTGGCACTTCTGTTTTTCTATGATTAAAAAATAAGTTATTATGGCTTCCATGTTCTGTCATTTTGGTTTTGTTACTGATATTTAAGCTTTTGTAAGCTTACAGACAGAATATTTGAAAAAATTATATGGAGAGTAAAATAATTATCATTTCATAATAAATACCAAAATATAACTTGCCCAAAAATATGTCAAATGACAAAAACAGAAGAGAAAACCTCCCCATCTTCAAGGGTTAGTTGATGACATGAAAAGTACATGACAAAATCATCAAACATTTTGCACAATATTTTATTTATTATCCTTTATTTATACAACATGCCATAATTGCTGTGAGAAATTACTCCTTAAAGGAGAACTAAACCCTAAAAATGAATATGGCTATAAATGCCATATTATATATACTGAACTTGTTGCACCAGCCTAAAGTTTTAGCTTCTCAATAGCGGCAATGATCCAGGACTTCAAAGTTGTCACAGTGGGTCGCCTTCTTGGAAAGTGTCTGCAACACTTTAGCTTTTGAGAAGCTAAACTTAGGGGCTGTTGCAAATTATCCAGCAGAAAATGAGGTTGGTCTGTACTATAAGCTGACACTACAGGGCTGATTATTAAATTCTGATGCTAATTGCACTGGTTTCTGTGCTGCCATGTAGTAATTATCTGTATTAATTCAGCCTTATATAATGACATTTCTATTCTATGTGTACTGTATATTGTGAGTGGGTCCCTATGATCATTAAGTGACCGCAGCACAGAGCATGTGCAGTGAAGCAGCAGAAAAGAAGATGGGGAGCTACTGGGGAATTTTTGGAGACACAGATCTTCCCTGCTAAAGGGCTGTGGTTGGCTTGGACTGGTAAAGAAGACCAAAACATAATGTACAATATTCTGGCCTACTTCTTTAGTTAGGCTTTAGTTCTCCTTTAAATCTAAAATTGTAGACTACTAGTAGTGATGGGTGAATCTGTCCCGAAACTCCTAAAAAATTTGCGAACTGCATTGAAGTCAATGGGCATCAAAATTATTTTGACGAGCAACAATGTTGACGTTTGCAACAATTTTTATACGCGTGACTCTTTTGTCCAAATGCATTCGTCAATGGGCATCAGAATATTTTTGACAAGCCACAATTTTTATGCGCACGACAATCTTGACGTGCGTCAAATTATTTTTTGTCACAGCAAATTTTTCCACTGAATTTTCGCAGGATTTTTGCTAAAAAAAAATTGTGGGCAGTGAAGTGCGGAAAAATTCACCACGAATCCATGCCTGCCAAATAAATTTGCCCTGAATACAATAAGTACCCACTTTCTCGCTGCCTCTCAATTGTGTGTGCCTTGTGCTGGTTAGAGAGGTCGGCACCTCTCACTATGGGGCAAATTCACTAAAGGACGAAGTGCCTAACGCTAGCGTAAATTCGGTAGCGTAGCGCATTTTCATTAATTTGCTAATTCACTAACGGACATTTGTGTAAATTCGTTAGTGTTACTTTGCACCCTAACGCCTGGCGAATTTGTGCAACGGACGTAATTACACAAATTCACTGACGCGCGCATTTTTCTGAACGCTACCTTTTACGCCAGACTTCCTTCGCCACCTCAGACCAGGCGAAGTGCAATAGAGTAGCTAGGCATTGCTTCAAAAAAAAGTTAAAAATGTTTCTAAGTCCCAAAAAACGCTGGCGTTTTCTTTTTTTTGGGTGATAGGCTAAAAAAGATCGAAATTTTTTTTGGGGCTACCCTCCTTCCCCCCTACATTTCCTAACTCATGGCACCTTAACTATACAGTGGGCACATGTGTAAAAATTTTATTTGCTGTTTTGAAGGTTTCCTAGGCTTGTGTAGTGATGCTACATATACGTCCATTGTAACTTAAATTTGGCTCCGTATGCAAATTAAGCATCGCTAGCTTTGCTTGGCGAATTAACGCTAGTATAACTTCGCAACCTTACGCTTCTCCTGAGCTCAACTTCGGATTTTAGTGAATTGGCGTAGCTCTGGCAAAAATACGCCTGGCGAAGTGTGGCGAAGCGGACGCTAGCGCAACTACTAATCTTAGTGAATTTGCCCCTATGAATCCACAAACAATACCAAGCACACCAAAGGCAATTTAAAGCGGGGTGAGACCCCTGCAACTTTAATCCATCAGATGTAACGTTTCGGGGTTGAACCCCTTCGTCAGACATGCAATGCCACACTAACACGATAACTAGATACCCCAAGAACATTAGCATAATCGTGAAAACTCCACCGACCAATCAATTAGGTCAGACCTATGTAAAAGCAATTGAAACAATAGAAAAAAAAATATCACAAATCAGTCCATGCAGATTAGTCCATAATGTTAAACCAAACTTCGCAGTTAGAAAGTGTTATACCGATGGTATGAAAAAAAAAAGAAAGACTTTCCAAAAGTGACTTAATCCCGTTGCTATGCAAATCAAGCTTAGAAACCAACCGGATCACTAAAGAAAAAAAATTATCCTACCCTATCTAGGAACTGATCCAGGATAGAGTTGCTCATTGAAATAATCTATTAAAATTAAACAGTAACATAATTAAAAATAACAAATAACAATTATACTGCAACTTTCAATTTTAACAGCAACATTACTGGTAACAAATCATATTGAATTCCTCATTTAATCCTCTTGGTTGTTTAGTCTGCAGAGCAACCAAATCCAAAAGCATGGGAGTTGCAGCCAGCACTACTTACTTACCTACAACAAAATTATGATTTACCCAACTACCAAATTATAGACGCAGACACGTACATGGAGAATGGCCGCAGCTGTTGTTTATTAATTATCATATCAATCAGAACAGTAACCATTGCTAATAATACCTGCTCATACATATCTTCCCAGCCAGCCTCTGTATCAGATCTCTGCAGCAGACCGCCTTAAAGATTAATAATTATCCTTAAGCCCCGCCTATTTACCACCTAGCCAGGGGCATACACCACACTTTCTCTGTCATCAACAAGTTACAGCTGCAACAATATATATATAATTTTTTTTTAAATATCTTTATTCATTAACATGGCGGGTGGGTGGGATTTCCAGACGATCCTCTCCCTTCGGCCGCCGGTGAAGAATGAAGACCGATCGCCATGTTTGCTTTTTTATAGCTGGCTTTCGTGCCTTTTTGCGAAGCCACACCCCCTTTTTTTAGAAGTGACCAATAAGAAGACAAGGGTTGAAATATTGACCAATCGGAAAACAGGTAAGCTTTTAATAGGAAAAAACACTTGATGTAAAACTTTAACAAAAAATAGCTGTCACACTCCCATGTCTGGGAGAGTTAAGTCTCCCCCCATTCATTCTCTCTGTAGCAATTTTCTTTTCATTACTATTTTGCACCTCAACATTTCCAAGAATTTGCCCCCTAAGTTGAGAGACCCCATGGTACTGTTCACAAAATGTCGTGTTAGGGAGGCTTTCCTTCTTTTTTTTGTCCTTTCTAGAATCCTCATCTGTTTTTTTGGGCTTGTAATTTCGAAAACATGATTTCTGTTCATTCAAGGGTACTTTCATACTTCTACTAATCTGGCCTATATAGGCAAACCCGCAAGGACATTTAATGCAGTACACAACATTATTGCTATTACAAGTATGAAAACCTTTTATCACATGTTTTGTTCCTTTTAGAGGATGCTGCATACAGTCACCTTTTATAATTCCACAAAGGTATAGCTTTCCTTTGTAGCCAATTTATTTTCACGCTTTTGAGTATTTAATTTTACAGGATCCCTAATACACCTTTCTTTCTTATAGGAGAACAAAGGTGGTTGGCTAAAGAGTTTACGATATTTGGGGTCTGATTTCAGTATCCCCCAGTGTTTCAGAACTGTTTTATGGATGACATTAGCATTTGTATCATAAGTAATGATGAATGTATCCTATTTTGAGCTTAAGGCACCTTGTTTTTTTTTGTTAATGTATTCTTTATAGGTATTTGCTGTACCTCGTTTTTATTTTTTGTCAGATTGTCTATATTATAACCTCTTTCTGCAAATCTTTGTATCATTTGCATAGATTCTGTCTCAGGCAGCTCGTCAGTAGAAGTTATTCCATGAATCCTAGTAAACTAACTCCTAGGTAAACCTTTAGTCAGAGCCGGTGGCTGAAAGATACTCACTTTCAGTAAGTTGTTCCTATCGGTAGTTTTTTTGTAGAGTGTTGTGACAAATTTCCCATCAGTGTATATAACATTTACATCCAAGAAATGTAAATGGTGCTACATGTGACATTCCAGTGCGAATTTAATAGACCGGTGCACACCATTCAAATGGTATAAAAATTCATCCAAGTTTTTGTGCCTTTCCAAATGAAAAAGGTCAAGATCAACCACATACCACATGTAATTAAGAATATACCCACTATAATCATTATCAGATATTGTGGTGGCACATTTACTAAGCTCGAGTGAAGTATTAGAAGTAAAAAAACGTCAAATTTTGAAAAAAAATTTGGGTACTTCGACCATCAAATAGGCTACTATGATCTTCGATTTGAACGATTCGAACTAAAAATAGTTCGACTATTCAAACAATCGATAGTCGATGTACTGTCTCTTTAAAAAAACTTCGACTACATAAACCTACCGAGGTACAATGTTATCCTATGAGGACCTTCCCCATTACTTTGCTAAGGTTTTTTTGATTGAAGGAAAATCCTTCGATCGATTGGATTAAAATCCTTTGAATCTTTTGATTCGAAGGATTTTATCATTCGATCGAAGGATTTGCGGTAAATCCTATGAATTCGATATTCGAATTCATAGGATTTTACCTCAAGGGTTTATTAACCCTCGATATTCGACCCTTAGTAAATGTGCCTCTCGAATTCGACCCTCGAAGTAAAATCCTTCGACTTCGAATATCGAAGTCAAGGATTTACCGCAAATACTTTGATCGATCAATCGAAGTAAAAAACGATTAAATCCTTCTAATCGAACGATTCGAAGTATTTTAATCCATCGACCGAACGATTTTTCTTCGATCAGAAAACTTATGGGAAGGTCCCCATAGGCTAACATTGGTGCTCGGTAGGTTTTAGGTGGCGAAGTAGGTAGTCAAAGTTTTTTTTAAAGAGACAGTACTTCGACTATCGAATGGTCGAATAGTCAAATGATTTTTGTTTGAATCTTTTGATTCGAAGTAATAGTCGAAGTAGCCAATTCGATGGTCGAAGTAGCCGAAAAAAACCTTTTTTCATTCTAATCCTTCACTCGAGCTAAGTAAATGTGCCCCTTAGTGTGTGGTTTCAAACACTTTCTAACTGTGAAGTTTGATTTAACCTGATGGACTAATCTGGATGGACTGATTTGTGCTATATTTTTTCTATTGCTTTCACATAGGTCTGACCTAATTAAATGGTAGGGGGAGTTTTCACGATTACGCTAATGCTCTTGGAGTATTTACTTATCATGTTTAACGAAACTGGCAAAAAATTTTGCGAAACAGCTGTTTTGATGCCTGCGACGTTGACGTCAGAGCCCATTAAAGTCAATGGGTCCGTGGCAAAATTGGCGCCGGCGGCGGAACCGTCGCAGGCGTCAAAAAAAACTTGACGTTGGCATCGAAACTGTCGCTGGCGTCAAAATATTTTTGATGCTGGCAAATTTTTACTGCAAGTTCACAAATTTATTCCCCGCCAGCGAAATGGGCACATTCACAGCGAATTGGCGCCTGCCAGATAAATTCGCTCATCACTATCTGTGAATAAATTCGCCCATCACTACTGACTAATAAATAGCATGTAGAATAATAATGTAAAATAACGCAAACTATTTAAAAACCGCATATTGACTAATCAAACTGTTATATAAAATCTTTATACTAACTATAAATGGGCTTTAGGAGTATGCTAACAGTATGTTAACAGGAGAAGAAAACAGAATAATTTATTGGACTGATAAAATTTGTGAAAATATTTTGTGAACACAGATATATATATATATTTATATACTTTTAACATGTTTTCATATGCTACATATGTATTAAATATATTACATTACTTTGATTTATTTTGACACATACATTTTTATTTTATATAGTCCATCTTTATAAAATATGTTTAATGTTGAAAATGATAGGGCAATTAAATCTGTAATATAAATTATTGCTATCAAATATTTTACACAGGGATCCATAGAAATCCATAGTCCTAATATGTTAAATAGCCATCCCCCTGTTCATTTGTTTAGCTGGGGAGATCACTGTTTAATATCTCAGTTATTTCTGGATCTCTGACCCCCTAAAAGGTAGGGGATACAGTGGAGGACTGGAAGACTTTTTAAAGTTGAAAGTGTTCTTAGTGTCATAGGGATTCCTGAGGATTTTACCCAAAGGTGAGTTTCTTTCTGAGAAAGCTGTGATTCAAGAAGAGTTGCAACCAAAGACAGGAATGTTGGGTCAGTTCTCTGTCAGGTCAGTTCCCTGGGTATATAAATAGGTTAGTTGCATGGATACATTTTAAAAACAAATGGACCATAACATAAGAGGGACAATTGACAGAAACATTTGTTTTACAGATTTAAGTGGAAAAATGGACACTGATCAACATTTCATTAGCTACTGTCTATACATGCACCTAATTCTGTGGCTTATGTGAACTTTCTTGAGCATGGAGTTCAATGGTTTTAACTCCTCCAAGTAATTCATTAAGGTCAGGACACCAAAAAACTACCCACTATGTACTGAAATAAATCTGCTTCTGCAGAGTTGCATTTGGAACAGTTGGGCCTCTGTTTTTTTTTTATATAGTAATGATGTCGCTTCTGGGAAGAATATGCTCTAAAAGATTTTCATATGCATTTCTCTATATAACACTACTTGGAAGCATTTATTTGCATATTGTAATGCACGTAGTTCATATAATAATGTATAGCCAATAAATATAGCTCTCATGGGGGGAGGAGGCTGAGTTAAATATTCATTCAGAGGATTTGCCCTATCTAATTCTGATAGTAAAATTAGTAATGGGCGAACTGACGGGGGCAGAGCCAAGCAACATGGCGGCGTAAACCCAGAACTGCTCACCTCACCTCTATACACAGTGGCAAAAAGGGATCCATGTAGAGCTGTTCCAGATGGGCAGGACACAGAAAAACAGTTGGGAGAAGGTAGACGCGGAAAGCGTTGCTCATCAAAGACCGCAAGTAACCCAGTGGGAGATAGCGCCGTTGTTTAGCTGGAAGACCAAAAGCGCCATGGAGGTGGTTAAGATGGTGCCTGCCCGCAGGGGGAAAGAGGGGCGAGAGGAGCGAGTGGAGGTGTCCATGAGAGAGTCTGCAGAGTCAGACAGCGGTGGTGAAGGGGAGACGGGAGACATATATGTACAGATTGCCAAACTACCGTCTAAAGCAGAAATCAAGGAGATGCTGCTGGAGGTGACGATCCCTATCAGGGAGGACATAAAGGGGCTTAAGCAAGATTTGGCGGATATAGCTGTGGGAACGGATGACCTGGAATGCAAAGCAAGTTAATCAAAAAGCTTTGTGTACGAAATTGCAACAGCAGGAGAACATTGTTTGTGATGGCTGATTCAGTTAATGCCTTTAAGAATGGCTTCGAAGATTTTTTGGACAGACATAATATCAAAGGCAATTGTGATACTAAGCTCTATAGCTAGTATAGGTATGGGTATATAGAATTTAATTAAAAGTAGGGAGGGGTGTGTGTATGGATGCTGGGTTTTCATTTGGAGGGGTTGAACTTGATGGACTTTGTCTTTTTTCAACCCAATTTAACTATGTAACTATGTGATATCCTGAGACAAATAGAAGATAAGGATAACAGGAATCGTATAAAAAACCTGAGAATTAGGGCGGTTCCTGAGTCGATACAGAATGAAGCCATTAAGACCTTTCTACAACAAATTTTTAACAATATACTCAATAAGGAAAAGGAGAAGGCCACAGAAATACGGATTGAAAGAGCCCATAGGCTTCAGAAGCCGAGCACTGCGCCCCCTAATGTTCCCATAGACATTCTGTGCTGTTTTTTGAGCTATGCCACAAAAGAAGAAATATTACAAAAAGCCAGAGAGGTGGAGAATATAATATATGAAGATAACACTATTATACTCTACCAGGATTTGGCTAAAATAACACTGCGGAAAAGAAAAGCTTTGAAACCCCTTACTGATGTGCTACGAGAGAGGAACATCTTATACAGGTGGGGTTTTCCTTTCTCTCTGACTGTACAAAAAGGAGTATGGGCTACCTTTCGCTCCACGAAGGACTTGGAAACCTTTTTTTAAAAAACTGCAATTGCCAGAGATTGAACTTTCCTGGTCACTCTCTATATCAGCAATACACCTCGGGGAGGCCCCTCCCATTCCTGCCCCTAGCTCAGATAGTCCCTCCCTCTCTAGACTTTAAAGGCACCCCAGACACTCACCTCCTTGTCTTTTTCTTTTCTGTTTCTGTCTTTAGCAGGAGGGCTGGTTTGAGTTCCTTCTATCGGTGGTAAACCTTTCAGAGGAACACTAAGGCTAGAGGGGGGTCCCTTCCTCCGTTCCTGGTGAGGGTCTGGAGAGGGAAAGTTGGAAGAGGGTCAGACTAATAGTAAACTATGTAGTCACCTTCTAGATATCCCCAGAGGCGTGCCAGGTGGGTGGCTGGAGAGGTTGCCCCTGTCACAAGTGATCCTAGGGCTGTGTCTCAGACAAGGGGTTGGAGAATGACCTGAGGTTTTCTCAGTACTGTTCTGCCTTATGCCGCGAGTTTTGACCTTTCAGCAGGCTTTGAGGAGCCTTATCTGACCTGAGTTGACCTCAGGTAAGTCAGGATTGCCTGGAAGGCTCGTCTCTTGCTAGCCACTACTTGTCTCGGGAAAAGGAGGGGAAGCTAGTAACTGGGTCCTTAGGAGTCCGAGAGGGTTTCTCCTGAGGGCTTCTTTCCCTCTTAAGCTCTTACCTTTTTATAGAGACTTAGAGGGGTCTTGCATTCTCTTTCCCCCAGCCGTGCCTTCTCATCTGCAGCATCCGGATGGTGTATTCGAGCGCCAGACCCAGGGGAGCGCGCCTTCATGTTTTACCGGAGGATTGGCTTCTGGCAGGCGCGCACAGGAGTGACGTCAGTTTGGCTGCGACGGAGGCTACGGCTGCGGGGGGAGAGAGAGTAGGAAGCGGAGGATGTTCGGGATGCTTCCGCTTCAGTAGCGCCTCTGTGCTATCCGCCTAGGGTGGCGGTAGCCAGAGTGGGGAACACGCGACATCATAGGCCGCTTGGTTCTCTGCCTCCTCCAAGATGGCGGCGCATTCAGGTAGCTTGCAGCAGTAGCGACCATCTTGGGGGAGGGGTTTGCTCCCCCAGTGGTTATAAGGGACCGGCTGGTCTCGCTACACTGGTTATTTTTCACAGCTGCTGCTAGGAATCTTTTGTCTGCGCTGCAGGTAAGCCACTACCTGTCTCGGGTGAGTGTGGCTTTTCTGATTCTTGTTAAGGAGTTTTTCAGTTATATTATCTTTTGTTGTTTTTTAGAGGTGTTAGTTGGAACTATTGTGATGGATCATTCAGCCTCAAGTGCCTCTGCCTTTCAAGCTAGGTAAGTCCCTCCTTAAGTGGTGTATTGTTTTAGTAAGCCTTTTTTCTTTTCTTATCTCTCTCTCTCTCTCTCTCTCTCTCTCTCTCTCTCTCTCTCTCTCTCTCTCTCTCTCTCTCTCTCTCTCTCTCTCTCTCTCTCTCTCTCTCTCTCTCTCTCTCTCTCTCTCTCTCTCTCTCTCTCTCTCTCTCTCTCTCTCTCTCTCTCCTCCTCTCCTCTCTCTCTTCTCTTTCATTGGTCTTAGCTTGCCTGAGGATTCTCGTAGTAGAAAACGCAAGACTAAGGGAACACCTATTTCTGAATGTGTGGGATGCTTCAAACCACCCATAGTGGGCAAAAAATTTTGCAACACCTGCTGGAAGGATCTCTGCAGGTCAGCCTCTGAGCCCACAGGAGGGGATCGAGAGACCTCAGAGGAAGGTCAGGGGGCCGCTCAAGAAACTTGGAGAGATAATGATGACTCATCAGATGAGGAAGGATTGTCGCATGCCAATGCAATTATCTTTACAGATTCAGAAGAGGAATCTGAGATGGCCCATGAATCTTTTGATTTTGCATTAGTCTCTCCCCTTATTAAAGCCTTGAAGCTTACCTTAGGAGTAGAAGAAGAAGTGGAATCAGCTAAGACCCCCAGGGTGTTGCCTACTCCTTCCAAGAATCGACAGACATTTCCGTTGTTTGGGGAAGTGGCAGATTTAATTAAGGCAGAATGGCAGAAGGCAGCAAAAAAGGTCTCTTTTGTTTCGCCAGGCTCCAGATTTGCCAAACTGTATCCATTCAAGGAGTCAGAAGTGAGTGATTGGTCCATTCCTCCTTCAGTAGACCCTGCAGTTATTCATTTGGCCAAGAAAACTACTCTACCGATTGACGATTGTTCTGCCTTAAAAGATCCGATGGACAGAAGAGTGGAATCGGATCTCAGAAAAGCCTTTATGGTGGCGGGAGCAGCATGTAAGCCAGCTGTTGCCTTAGTGTCTGTGGCCAAAGCCATGTCGTGTTGGATTGAATCCATTGACAAAGCTGTGAATGAAAAGGCAGACATTAAAGAGATTTCAGCTAGTCTAGCAGAGCTGAAAATCGCAGCAGGTTTCATTTCAGAAGGAGCGGTAGATTTGACGAGACTGTCTGCCCGCTCAATGGCTATCTCAGTGGCAGCAAGACGAGCACTATGGCTCAGGTCATGGTCTGCGGATACCTCATCTAAGATGAGTTTGTGTACTCTTCCTTTTGAGGGTTCTCGTCTTTTTGGAGTGAAACTGGACGAGGTCATAACAAAAGCTTCAGGAGGAAAGAGCCAGTTTTTGCCACAGGAGAAAAAGAAATCAAATTTTCATCCTTTCCGATTCAGTGGCCCTCGGGGGGTGTCGGTGGCAGGTGCCTCCCACCATTCCTTTAGAGGGAATAGGGAGACTTTCAAGCCCTTCGCTTGGAAGCGGGGCCAGTATACCTTCCCTAGAGGATATAAGTCCAGGCCGACTCAACATCCTAAGAAACCTTCCTGACTATCCGTTGGAGGAAGTAAGGGTGGGAGCGAGGCTGGGGGAGTTCAATCATGTCTGGCAAAATACCATCTCAGACCAGTGGGTTCTGGATATCTTGAGAAGGGGATATCGCCTGGAATTTTCTTCTGTCCCAGGGAGGGACCGATTCGTAGTATCGCCTTACCCATTCTCAAAGTCCAAAAGAGAGGCCTTGGATCTGTATGTGCAGTGGTTGTTAGAAGTCAGAGCAGTAATTCCAGTCCCAGAAAGGGAACTAAGGAAAGGCATTTATTCAATCTTGTTCCTGGCGAAGAAGAATTCAGGGGGTTGGAGACCGATTCTGAATCTTCAGGAAGTCAACAAGCATCTGAAGTATCAGAAATTCAAAATGGAGTCCATCTTCTCCATCATTCAGGCAGTTTTACCGGAGGATTGGCTTCTGTCTATAGATCTTCAAGATGCCTATCTGCATATTCCAGTCGGACAAGCCCATCAGCGTTTTCTGCGCTTTGCACTGGCAGGAAGGCACTTCCAGTTTCGGTGTCTACCCTTCGGTCTTTCTACTGCTCCAAGGGTTTTTTCCAAGGTTTTGGCAACGCTGATAGCGGTCTTAAGACTGGAGGGGATTTCCATATGGCATTATTTAGACGATATTCTGATGTCAGCAAGGAACAAGGAAACTCTTATTCTTCATCGGGAAAGAGTCTTGGAGTGTCTACAGGCTCATGGTTGGTTAATAAACTGGGAAAAGAGCCAGCTTGTTCCCTCACAGACACTGCAGTATCTAGGAGCAATATTCAACACCAGAGAGGGAAGAGTGTGGCTTCCTCTTCAGAGAGCGCAAGACTTAGCTTGTTCATCAGCAGGCATAATAAAGCGGAATCAGGCCTCAGCCAAGGAGTTAATGTCTCTGATAGGCTCCATGGCGGCGACCATCCCTGTCACGAAATGGGCCAGATGGCACATGAGACCAGCTCAGTGGTTCTTTTTGGATCATTGGGACAAAGCAAGAGGAGATTGGAATCAACAGATTCGGATGTCTCAAGCATTCAAACAGTCTCTCAGATGGTGGATGTCAATAGAGAATCTCTGTACAGGCCTTCCTTTAACCCAACCCCAATGGAGGATTCTAGTCTCAGATGCTTCCACATTGGGTTGGGGAGCACATCTGGAAGAGAATTGGATCCAGGGGCTGTGGGCCTCACAGCAGAGAGGAGTACCGTCCAACATACTGGAAATCAGGGCAGCAAGGAATGCCCTGTTTTCTTTTGCCCAGGTGCTAGAGGGTTCGGCAGTCAAGATGCTGATAGACAACACCTCAGCAGTATCCTATGTCAGAAGACAAGGGGGAACAAAGAGTCGATCTCTGTTATGCGAAGTACAGCCAATTATGGAATGGGCAGAGAAGAATCTAACCCACTTAACAGCAGCTTATCTCCCAGGACTGCAGAATCAAAAAGCGGATTTCCTGAGTCGGAATATCCTGTCGGTCCACGAGTGGGCATTACATCAGGAAGTATTTCAGATGCTGGGAGAGAAATGGGGTCTCCCAGAAGTAGATCTGATGGCAACAAACAACAACACACAGTGTCCGACTTTCTTCTCCAGGAGAATCTGTCCCAAGGCGAAGGCAACGGATGCTCTTCTACAGAGCTGGAACTTTCAGCTAATGTATGTTTTTCCTCCATTTCCACTAATTCTTCAGACTCTTCAGAAAGTTATTCAGGAGAGAGCGGAAGTAATCTTGATAGCTCCAAGATGGCCACGCAGGCCATGGTACCCGCTTTTGTTAAAGTTAGCAAGAGCTCCACCATGGCCCCTTCCCAGGAGGAAGGACCTGTTAAGTCAGGGACCAATCTTACATCCAAACCCAGGAGCCTTATCTCTCCAGGCTTGGAGACTGAGCGCAAGAGATTGGAGTCCTTGGGATTTTCAGAGAGTGTGATCTCTACACTCTTAAAATCAAGAAAGCCTTCGACTTCTACAACTTACTATAGAATTTGGGAGAGATTCATGGAATGGAAAAGGTTACAGGAAGAATCAGTAGAGATTTCAATATCTCATATCCTTGGTTTTTTGCAAGAAGGATTGGAAAAGGGTCTTCAATATAGAACCTTAAAGGTCCATGTGTCAGCGATATCAGCTCTATCAAATAGAGCATGGGCAGAGGATCCCATGGTTTAAAAGATTTTTTACGGCGGCCCTCAAATTACGACCACCACGGAAGTCGGCTTCTGTAGTCTGGAGCCTTCCGTTAGTCCTTAAAGCCTTAGCCTCGGAATCTTTTGAGCCTCTGGAAACTTTATCAACATGGTCTCTGACGCTCAAGACCCTTTTTCTGGTGGCGATAGCTTCCGCATCCAGAGTTGGGGAATTACAGGCGCTCTCCTGTAGTCCAGGACATATTCTTTTCTTACATGACAGAGTTATTCTAAAACCAGATAAAGCCTTTCTACCAAAAGTGGTGTCATCTTTTCATCTTAAGAAAGAAGTCATTCTCCCCAAATTCAGATCAGAAGAGGCAGAGTTGGAAGAAATGCTTAAGATTGATCCAGTCCGATGTCTGGTTCGTTATTTGGAAATAACGAGACCCTTTAGGATTTCCGATAGATTGTTCATAATTCCGGCAGGGTGTCACAAAGGACAGGCTGCTTCCACAACAATGATCAGTAGATGGATATGTCTCTGCATATCAAAAGCATATGAATCTCAAGGCAAGCTAGCTCCGGAAGGTTTAAAGGCTCATTCGTCTAGGGCGATTGCTGCATCCTGGGCAGCATTGGCGGAAGTTCCAACTTCACAAATTTGCGAGGTGGCCTCTTGGTCTTCAGCAAAGACCTTTATTAGGCATTACTCACTGGATGTCTCGGTATCTAGCAATCATGCTTTTGCAGCAGGAACTCAGCTTGCTTTTGTCTCTTAAAATAAAAGATCTTTTTGCAGTATGGGAGTTTGGAGTTCTTTCTTCCCACCCTTCTTGAGTTATGGCTTGGTAAATCCAGGTGTATTGCTGATATGGAGTGACCAGGAAAAGGGAGAATTGTTTCATACTTACCGTAATTCTCCTTTCCTGGTCACTCTCCATATCAGCATTTCCCACCCTAGAAGTGTAAACTTGGTACTAGACAAGGAGGTGAGTGTCTGGGGTGCCTTTAAAGTCTAGAGAGGGAGGGACTATCTGAGCTAGGGGCAGGAATGGGAGGGGCCTCCCCGAGGTGTATTGCTGATATGGAGAGTGACCAGGAAAGGAGAATTACGGTAAGTATGAAACAATTCTCCCTTTTTGTACTGGCCAGATAAACTTCAGCGAAATTGGGATCGAAATTGGTCTCAACAGAAGGATTGGACAAAGGTGTAAGCGACAAAAGAAAGACTTTTTAGGAAAAGCAAAAAGAGAGTCAAGATGGACTATTTTTGTCTTATTAAGAATGCTTCCTCTTGAACAGGAAAGGAAGAATGGTAATGTATTAAAGGGGAAAGGATGGAAGTAAAGGGGGGGGAAAGTTTTTTTTTTTTGTTTTGTTTTGTTTATGCAATGCTTATGTAAGGTTTAAAGAAGAAATGAGACCCTTGGTGAATTGACGAATGTATATTGTTTACTGTGTATAAGTAAAAGAGTTCAATACGGAGGGATTACTGAAGCGGGAAAAGGTTAACTATAATAAGATAAATAATTTAAGCTTTGTCTATCAAAGAGATGAGAAGTGTGAGATAACCCTCGGATTTAGCATGGAATATGGTTGTGGAAAAGGAAGGCGGTAAAGAAAAAAAAATGCTTTTGCCTATGCAAAAATTAAGGTCTTTTAAGATTGTATATTGTTTACAGTGTTTATGTAAAAGGTTTAAACATGGAGGGATTATTGAAGAGGGAAAAGGTTAAAACTATAATAAGAAATATAATGACTTAAGCTTTGTTTATTTATGAAAAGGAAAAAGAAAGGGAAAAATTTTTTTTTAAAATTTTTAAAAAAAAGGGATTTTTCCCCTCCTCATTCATATGTACAGAGGAACAGAGACTTTTGCGGAATTTAAGAATTCATATTGTTGAGCACGCATTACTATAAGGCTAATTAGAGAGGTGGGAAGGGGAGCACAATTGGTTATAAGAACCATGGTCCCCGTATGTTGCTGGGGCAGCCAAAACCCCCAAAAAACAGTGGAATCGCCACTAGAGCCACAGTTAGAAACAGTCAGCCCCCGGGTAAGAGTTCCAGGTAGCTGGCAAAGCTTAATTTGTGGTGTTTTTTGTTTCTTCCCTTTTTGGAATTTTTTTGCCTTTGTGAAACCCACTTGTTTTTGTAATTGTTTTTTGTACCTTTATAAATTTTTCCCCATGTCCAGGGTAATATACAAAGAATTGAAAGCTAAGTGCGAACCCCAAGAAAAAAGATTATACATACTTTTCAAAACAATATCAAGTTTATTCGCGAATAGATTACATAATGGCATCACAACAATGGACACACTTATTCATATATGCATCTATAGCAAGTTCTACTGTATCAGACCACTTAACAGTGATAGCACGATATACTATACCAGGGGTTTCTAAACCAGAGATTAATTGGAGATTAAATGAATATTTATTACACGAGGAGGAAAACATAGACAGGACACTTGAGTGGATCACACAAATAATTCATAACAATACATCAGATATTAATCCAACAACACTATGGGAAATGTTAAAGTGTGTTTTGAGAGGACATCTGATAGCCTTGGGGTCATTCCTAAAAAAAAAAAGAGAGAAAAAGTGAGAACAAGAATTTAACAGAGGAAATATCACAATTAGAACAGGCACACAAAGAAACAATTGCGCGTAAGACCTTTGAGGTACTGGAGAATAAGAGAATGCAACTGAAGTCACTACTTAATCAGAAAATTAAAAAGGCCTACTTTAGAACTAAACAAAATATATACGAATTTGGTGATAAGTGTAATAAATATTTCACTAGGATTCTGAAAAAATCAAAGATTCAAAACAATATTACGGTTATTAAAAATGCCAAGAAAGTAATTCATTACGACACTAAAGGGATAACAGAGGCATTTGAGGAGTATTATCAGTCACTATATAAAATACAAGAAAACAATCAGTTGTTTAGAATTTAGAAAAAATGGAGAAATTTATTAAAGACGTTAATCTGAAGTCTCTTACGCAAGAACAAGCATTAGATCTAGAAGCATCATTCTCATACAAAGAAATTGAGGAAGGAATTGAGAGCATACCCTTGGGAAAGAGTCCAGGCCCAGATGGCTATATAGCATCATTCTTCAAAATATTTAAGGCAGATATCACCCCTCTATTATATAGATATTTTAACTCTATCTCAGGAAAGAACGAGTTTTATACACAGGCTTAGGAAGCACAAATAACTATTATACCAAAACAAGATAAAGACCCACAACTATGCTCTAGCTATAGGCCCATCTCCTTAATAAATATAGACAATACTTACCAGATTTGATACATTCAGACCAAGTTGTATTTGTCCCTAAAAGAGAAGCAAAAGACAATATAGCAAAAACCATATCATTAATACAACATGCCAAAAATTCAGAAACTCCAATATGTCTACTCACGACAGATGCCGAAAAGGCATTTGACAGGATATCCTGGACATTCATGGAAAAAACATTGAAAAACTTTGGGTTTGGGGAGCATTTTAGAAATCGAATATTAGCGCTATACAATAAACCCACGGCTAAAATAAAAATTAACGACACACTCTCTCAGAAGATTTTGATCTATAATGGTACGAGACAGGGATGTCCCTTGTCCCCGTCACTGTTTTTACTGGTGATGGAGACACTTCTCTCACATATTAGGAATAACCCAGACATTTCAGGCATACAGGTAAAAGGAAAAGAATACAAATGTGCAGCATTTGCTGATGATTTATTGATGTATATAACAAAGCCAGTGATAACAATCCCAAACATAATAAGCCTATTAAAGCAGTTCGGAGAATTATCTAGTTTCAAAATTAACTACACGAAATCGGAGATAATGAATATTAACGAGAAAGAAGAATTAGTTACACTAATTTAAACAGAATTTCCCATTTAAATGGTCAGTCTCAACTTTTAAATATCTGGGGGTAAATTTAAGAGGTGATTTAGAAAGAGCATATCAAGATAACCATTTCCCATTGTTAGCTTCTATTCAAAAGACAATCAATCAATAACTGAAAGAATATTAAGATATCTTGGTTTGGCAGAATTCAGGCGATCAAGATGGTGATCATGCCCAAAGCTCCTTACTTATTCCAAGTCCTACCAATATATGTACCCCCCCCACTTTCTTTACTACATTAAGAACGTTTCGGGGGCGTCAGGTACCTGACGAAGGGGCACGCCCCCGAAACGTTGTATTGTTGGATTGACATTAAACACGGGAGCAATCCCTTGAGCATGTTACGTGTGCTGGAGTTACTTTGTATTCATTAACTGTGGAGGGGCCGTCCTCCTATACCCCAGGCACCGTACTTAATCGTTTGGAGAGGCCAGGTGTGCGTGTGCAAATTTTTACCTAATCTTGAGTTATTACCAACTGCACCATTTTTTAAATATTAACAGAGAAAGAGAATGGGACAGACCCCTAACAGAGTTGGAGCAAATAATAGATCAATATCAAGAAGTGATTAAACCTTTATCCAAAATGTATAATATGGTACTAAACACAGAGGATTTTAAATCTTTGTCATTTTGTTCTTCATGGGAGAGAGAATTGGGTAGAAATATACAAGAACATGAATGGATGAAGATCTTTAAATATGAGACTAAGATGACAAGAGTTGTGAAAGTAAAAGAAGCTATATATAAAATGGTGACAAGATGGCACTATACCCCTGACAAACTCCATAAAATGCACCCACAGACATCCAACCTACGTTGGAGATGTAATAAAGAGGTGGGTACACATATACATATCTGGATAACCTGCTCAAGATTGAAAGAATACTGGTCCCAGGTATTGGAGAGGATATACAAAATAACATCTATTAAAATATGTGTAGATGATTATGCAGTAATACTATTGAATGTGTATTTAGAAAAAGCTAAGATGTTGGATGACTTACTTACCTTTCAATTAATCCAAAGCACTTATTCCAAGAAACTGGAAGTCAAAGGATCCTCCTACATATAATAACTGGTTAAAATCTGTGGATGAAATTAGAGTATTAGAGGAATTAACACATGTTTATCACAATAATAGTGCAATGTATTGGCAAATATGGTCTCCCTGGCACAGATTTATAGAATCAATGGAAACAGGGTAGACATAGGGTAAATGATCTGGAATGTGTATTAAGTATGAGACCTGAAATTATGATAGAGTGGATGTTTTACATTGTGGGTAATACATGATTTGATAAAAGTAGTAACAAAAGGTACTTAATGATGTAATGAAGACTGGTACTTGACATTACCCTGTACCATCACCCTTTTTTTCTGTACCCTTTCTTTTTTTGTTTGGAAAAAATTGATGAAATAAAGAAATTATAAAAAAAAAAAATTAGTGATGGGCAAATCTAACCAAAAATTTGGCGAAAAATGTGCCAAATACATTGAAGTCTTTGGGTGACAATTTTTTTTTGCTGTGTAACAATTTTTTCACCCATTGGAGTCTATGGGTGACTTTTTTTTTTGTGGTGAAACCTGGAGAAAAATTTTACGCATCACTAATAGTAATTTCAGAATTTCACTGGTATAGTTTTGGGCTTGAAGAAAAGCCAGTAAGTTGCTAGGAATCACTAGATACTTTTCTTTGGCCTGAGCAAATGTTAAAGGTTTTCTATTATCTGTAAGATGTCCTAATCTCTTTGGAGGGATTTTCAAGACCAGCTTGCTTATTTAAAAGCATAAGACCACAGTTAGGGGGAAATTTACTAAAGGGCGAAGTGGCTAACGCTGGCGAAAATTCACCAGCGTGACATTATTTCGGCACTTCGCTAATTTACTAATGGTAGCTGGCATATATTCGCTGGCGTAATTATGCTAGCATAGCGTTGTCCAAGCGAATTTACGTCTGGTGAAGTGTTGCGATGTGCGCAAAGCCACCGCTGGCGAATTTTCGCCTGTTAGCAAATTTGCCCCTTAGATTGATGGAGCAGCCTTAAATGTTGTTTGGGTTTGAATTGAGAAAAGCACAGTTTCCTCTTAAATATTTAAAATGAGTCTCCTAAATATATTTTAGGTAAACCAATACATGCAATCCTAACTCGAGAAAAATGTATTCATGAATGTAATATGAATTGATATGGTATCATGTTCAGAATATTATTTTTTCTGTAAAAAAAAAAGTAAATGCATTTGATAATGTAATTTTGTATGTAGCCATTTCTTGGTTCCATTTCTTTGTTTACATGACCTTGCTTGTTTTTTTAAAGGGGTTTTTCACCTTCCAAACACTTTCTTCAGTTCAGTTGTATTCAGATAGTTCAACAGAAATAATGATTTTTTTTTAAAATTGCTTTACATGATTTTTTACCGTTTTTCCTGAATTTAAGAGAAACGAATATATCAATTTAGAACAGCGCTGTTCCTTCTAAGGTATGCGATCATGCGTGCTCACTCGGAAATACAACATTTTCATTAATTCTGACCTAAGCACATCGTTTTTAAAAACTGTGCACACAATTTTAAAATGTGCACAAAATAATTTTTTTGCTCATTTAGCCGCGAAGGAATTAGAGGGAACATTGGTTTATAGAGTAAGCGACCCCCCCCCCCATAGAGCTGAACAATGAAACTTTAAACTGCAATATTAGCATTTAAAAAAAGTATTTATAAACAACTGAGCTGGAAAAAGTGTTGAAAGGCGAACTACCCCTTTAATCAGCACACTAGGTAAAAGTTTATATCTCTTTTAACCAATTTTGCAACATTTATATAATTGAACAAATATTAGATTTCAGTTTAAATAAAAAATGTCCTTTGTTAGTGTTCCTTTAAATATAAGCATTAACAAAACATTAGAAAGAATTTATACAAGGTATGTTAACAATTTAAAACATATCTAAAATGAGTTAATAGAGAGCTAGATATGTGGTGGCTATGTGATGCTAACCACTGGAAGACTTGGAACAGGAAAATGTTTTAAACATAATATAATATAAAGATAAAAACTGAATATAGAGTAAATGAAAACCAAGTTTATTGATCCTTTTGACTGCTCTTCTGCAAACCCCCTTTGTACCGCAATATCCGGCTCTCCGACCTCTCTTCACTGCTGTGCTTCCTATCCCGACTCCAGGTAAGCCTCCAGCCAGTGTGAGGTGCTTGTGGGTCTTGAATCATCTGACTTGACAGAATAACCAAGCCATGACTAGAGAGAAAGATCTTTCACCTCTAGCAACGCTGACCCAGCAAATTGCCGCTCTTACGCAACAGCTGTCCGACTAGACCTTTGACCCAACTTGAATTACTTATTTCTAAGACTTTTGAATCACGTTATTCTCCTGCACCCCTTCTGACCTTGTCCCTCTATATACAGTGGGAAGACAAGGCCCTGGTCCTATCAGCCATCCTTGATTCAGGAGCAAGTGGCTGTTTTCATTAAAGTGGCTGATGGGTCACTCATCAATTCGGGCCCAATTTTACAGGAGACTTTTTCTTTGTTTGCCACCCTTAATAAAGTTCACCATGAAGCATTACATTTTGATATCGTAGCTTCTCCATTTTTTCCGAGGATTGTGGGGTTACCATGGTTACGCAAACATAATCCTGCAATAGACTGGGCCCCTGGGAAAATAACTTTCTCCTCTGTTCTCATTGTGTCAAGACTGTGTTGTATTTCCTCTGGGAAACTCTTGGATCTTCCTGTCGAATATCATGAGTTTATAGATGTATGTGACTGCCCAATTGACCACCTTCCTGGCTCTCAAATTCCTTTTGGCTGAACCCGCGTTAAATGTTCTCGAGGAGTACTTGGATGAGAATCTGGCTAAAGGTTTTATACAATAGTCTACATACCCAGCTGGATCTGGAATATTCCTCGTCTAGAAAATGGGTCATAATTTACTCTCCTGTATCGACTACCAGGATCTTAATTCCCTTACTGTTAAGAACAGATATCCACTTCCTTTGATACCCGAATTCTTCAGTGGGTGAGAGACGCCAAGATTTTTTCAAAACTTGATATCAGAGGAGCCTATAACTTAGTCAGGATCTGAGAGGGAGACGAATGGCTTTTCTGACAAGGAAATGGCACTTTGATTATTTAGTTATGCTGTTTGGCCTATGCAATGCCACAGCTACTTTTCAACATTGTGTTATTGATGATTTTCGAGACTTTCTGGATATTTTCATCATAATTTACCTGGACGATATCCTTGTATTTTTCAAGTCACTTTTGGAGCACCGAACCCATATGAGGAAGGTTTTTTCTCGCCTTCGCTCCCACCAACTATTTGTCAAACTTGAGAAATGCAAGTTTGATAGGACTACCATTGAATTTCTTGGAGTTGTACTTTCTCTCAGCAGTATTCAGATAAACCAGAGAAAGGTCTCAGCTTCATAGATTAGCCAACTCCTACCTCTCGGAAAGATGTTCAATGATTCGTTGGATTTGCAAACTTTCACAGAAGATTTATTAAAAAATGTTCACAGATCATTTCACCTATTACTAACTTAACAAGGACTAATCCTAACTTTTATCTGGTCTTCCCTGGCACAGGAAGCCTTTGACAAGTTGAAAACCTTTTTTACCTCTGCCCCAATTCTTCGTCACATGGATCCATCTAAACACTTCTTCATCGAAGTTGATGCATCTGAACTAGCAGTTGGAGCAATTTTATAAGATTTCATCCTTCCGGAACTTTGCATCCTGTGGCAATTTTCTCAAGAAAATTAAAAAAATTGGAACAGAACTACGATGTTGCTGATTGTGACCTCCTTGCTATTAAACTTGCACTTGAGGATTGGAGGTATTTATTTGAAGGCTATAGTCATCCAATTCTAATTTTTACAGAACAATAGAACTTGGAATACCTTCGTACAGCCAAAAGATTTAGACCCAGGCAAGCACGTTGGGCCCTTTTGTTCATGAGATTTAACTTCCATCATACCTACCATTCTGGCATTAAGAATTCCCCTTTCTAGGATGTTCTCGTTTTGTCCTTGTATGGCTCGTTTTGTCCCACTTCCCAAGCTTCCCTCTGCTGCTCATACTGCTGAAGTTTTTATTAAGGAAGTAGTCCGGCTTCACGGAGTTCCCAATGAAATTATTTCCAATAGGGGAGTTCAATTCACTTCCCACTTTTGGAGATCTCTATGTAAAGCATTACAAATCAAGGTCTATCTTTCCTAAGCCTTCCATCCACAGTCCAATGGTCAAACAAAAAGGACTAACCAGACCCTTGAACAATATCTCAGATGTTTCTCATCCTACCGCTAGAATGATTGGGTCTACTTGTTGCCACTTGCAAAATTTGCCTACAACAATAATAATCAATTGTCCACTCAGCAATCACCTTTCTTCACTAATTATGGATTTGCATTCTGTCACTTTCCCCCATCCTTCTCCAGGATTTCAGTTCCTGCAGTGCAAGACCAGCTAACATTTCTAAAGGATAATTTTAAGACTCTGCAGGACACTATGGGGCAGATTTATCAAGGGTCGAAGTGAAATCGAGGGAATTTTCTAAGTTAAATTCAAAATTCAAAGTAATTTTTGGATACTTTGACCATCGAATAGGCTACTAAGACTACTAGACTACTAATGGACTATTCGACCATTCGACCATTCGATAATCTTTAAAAAAACTTCGACTTCAATACTTCGCCAACTTAAACCTGCTGAAGTGCTATGTTAGCCTATGGGGACCTTCCAGAGTGAAAAAATAGTTTGAATCGTACGATTCGAAGTACTATCGGAGTACGATCGCATGATCGTACTACGATCGGAATACTATTGTATGATGCAAAAAATCCTACCAATTCGACTTCGAATTTCATAGTATTTAATTCGATAGCCGAATTCCGAAGTATTTTCCACTTCGAAATTCAACCCTTGATAAATCTTCCCCTATGATTTCAGGCTCAACAGAACTTTAAAGTTCATGCAGATAAGAAGAACAATAGAGACCCTGAATTTAAAATGGGAGCTAGGGTATAGCTTTCCTCTAGAAATTTGAAGTTATGCTGCCCAACCAAGAATCTTGGTCCTCACTTTTTGAGACCTCTTGAATTTATTAAGCAAATCAATCTAGTGGCCTTCCAATTGAAACTTCCTCAGTCTTGGCGAATCCATCCAGTGTTCCACTCTGCCTTACTTTAGCCTGTGATTGCCAACCCCTTTGATGGCCATTCTCCTGTTCCACCTCCACTTGTTTTAGTCGATTATCAAGAAGAGTTTGAAGACATTTTGAACCACAGAATCAGGGGGTAAACAGCATCAATATTTGGTGAGATGGAGAGGTTACGGTCCTGAGGAGGATTCTTGGGAACCATCAAGTAATATTCATGCTCCTAAACTTCTATAAAAGTTCGATAACAAGTATCACTTCCGGTCCACAGTTCGCGCCTAGAGGCCACTCTTTGGGGAATTAATTTTAATTAAATTAAAACACTGTTATATGAAAAAAACTCTTTAGAAACATATTATAGATCATTTTGTATATCCAACTGGAAAATAATGGATGACAAAAAAATAACGGATGTATTATTTTAAAAAAAGGGAACATTTCTAAACTATTAGTTAGTTAAACTATTATTAATAAAAAGCATGGAGACTCTTATGGAATCTTTAAAAAAACACATGTTTGTTTATTTATATCTTCTATTCCACTTCTCAGAAAAAAAATGTCATTTTAATAGACAGATGCCATTGCAATCCATCAAAATCCATTTATTATCATAGTAGGCTTCCAAAATACATCTGATTGACAGAGAAGAATTGATTAACCAATTTTTTTTCTTTTGTTAGACAAATGCCAGTGAAATGTGCTTATAGATACAGACATCTATCTTAGTGACTTTATAGTATCCGCATGCTGATCTTTAATTTAAATTATACAAAACTTCTCTGTGTAGCAAACAAGTCTAAACCATTTACAGTACTGATACACTGCTTATATCGCATAGCTTAGTACTTTGCAAAAACACGGAACGGCAAATCCAATAAAATTGCAAATTTCACTGTATTTCACAATATCCTAAATAAACATGAACAGCATGCATTTTTCTTTCTGGCATCAAATATTAATCTGTCCGTGGTTGGAAATGCGCTTTCCATCTTGTGTGTGCTCACATTGAGTAAACACTTGGAAGATTGCTATTCCAGACCTTTCATTCTCTCCCAGAGTCAAGAGCATGACAAATTCTTCTTCTAATTACACCTGCCACTGTTTGCCTTCTAATACTGTAAATCCTCCATCACATTTTTTTTTTTTAAATTCAGGATTAGCTTCCTTTGCTGTCATACAAATGACTAAGGTACAGGATACTGTTAGCAATGTAGATTATAAATGTTTAGTTTTGGAGCTCTAGTTTCTAATAAATCTTATTATTTCTTAAAGCAGAAACATATTTTCAAATATAGCTGTTTTTTCAGAGGTTTTAACTGATTTTTAGTGTTCTGAAATATCCAAATGCAATTGTTGCTACTTTCAACACTTTCAACTGTCCTGGCAAACAATATGGTAATAAAAATGTTTTTTAACATTGTAATACACAGAAGACTTTGTTTTTGTGGGGTTACTACTGTACTCTAAGTTAATTTGAAGTGTGCCTATAGCCATGAAAGTCACAAGTAAAAAAGGAAGCGAATTCCTAAACACAGAGCTTGCTTCCCTGGGGTAGTTAAAACTGTGGATGGGGGCTAGTCTGTAGACTAAACGGTAAATTTGGAGCATGCACTGTATTTGTTTTGTGTATTCCATTAAGTATACTGTAGTAGGCAAACTAGTTTTAATAGATTTTTTCTCTGCATCCTTGACATGAGAAAGTATTGAATGCCAAACTGAACTTGAAATATTAACATTTTGATCATATGATCCTTTTGTTTGAATTTCTAGGTGATCTTTACTGTAATTTTTGCATTTTGAAATAAGTTGCATGTACATTTTCACTGCAATGCAATGCTGCTTCACCACAATGCAGTGCTGCATGCTTGAGTGAATGTGTTATAACTCAGGGGCACTATTTAAACCCATTCTGCAGATACCCATTCTGTTGGTACCACACATGGTTCCTGTCGCCTTTCTGGTTTGACCTCAACCTACTCCTCAACCTCCAGCCACCAGCCTTAACCTTTGGCCTGTTAGCCCCTCCATTTTGTCTACTGTCATGAGTTGTGTAGAGTCAAATACTACTGTCTCTCTTTCACCAACTACCTCTCTGTCTCTGTGGAGAGCTTTTTTATGCAGCCTTTTCCAGCCATTAGTAAATTATTGGCAAAGCCTATTACTACTCTTTAAAACCAACATTGTACATTAGTGGGGCCTGAAATGGATTGGACACCTCTCTAACAAGAAAGGGCATACAATGTTTTAGTTGCCCACTGAGATTGAAATTGCCTGGAACACTACCACAATTGCCCCTTTATGTCATTGACCCCAATAAAAATTATTTAACTAGTGAAAAAGATAAGGTAGAAGCCAAAAACTGAATTTTGGAACCAAATATCAGCACACAGAACAGGATTAATTTTAAATAAATATTCCACTCTTAACCAATAATTGCTTTTGAAAAAAAGAGAGAATGTAATAGTGGAAATAAATACACATGAATCCAAGGCTGAATAAGAGAAATACAATAATATGCATTGCAACTGGAAGGGAAGATTAAACAAAAGTAAAGACAAATAAAAAAAACCTAGGAAAAGGTAGGCTTTGCAAGAAATCAATAAATTGGTCATTTGATCTAATAGAAAGTAATTAAAAATCTGAGCACATTATTAAAGGAGGATTTAAAATTCACTAATCTTTAGCCTTTGGTAGCATTGAAAATATCTTATCTGAGAGATACAATTGGATTACATGTTGTGGATCAATGATTTTAGATTACATGTGTTGTAACTGTTTTTAATCCTGGAATACCATACAAGTAAGGGAAGGATGTGGTTACACATATACAGTGATTACAGCACACATTTCTCTCAAAATCTAAAATTAAGTTTTGCTTAGTTGTTTTCAATATACTAATGAATAATTACCTTCTATTTAAATATATTGTATTTTAAGTGGGATGGACTTTCTTGGGTTCACTTTTTCAACTTTGCACTAGTGTGGCATTATGAACAATATTTTACAGACTACATCATAAATTATATTTGACCATATTTTTTGTATAAGCAGTGTTCGGATCAAACATAGATCATAAGAGACCAATTTAAATCCAGGCAGAGTAGAGTGAAATTTTGTTTTCTGTAATATGAAAATAAAAGCTGTGTTTTAAACTTAAACCTTCATACAAGTTGGGCAGTACTGTACAAGTGACCTTACAGGTTGTGTGACAATCTTAATTGTCTAGTAGCTGGCCCATTGTATGTGTCATTAGAATTAGAATTTTACGTTCTAATTACTCATTGGTCAATAGCTTACAATTGACACTTGGCACTATTTGACTTCTCCTCCCTTCATTCAAAGCATTCTGCTGACTGCCATTTTCATGGTCTTCTGCTAATTCTCCTAAACAGCTTCCTTTTTTATTTTAAAGTCATTTGAACATTTAGCCAGACTTTCAACTACCTCTTTGGTGTCCAAATGCGAGGTTTAATTTAATCATGTTCAAGCAGCTAAAATTGACAGTAAAGGGGTGTTAAAATATAAATACATGCAGGCAGAATTAAGCAATGAATGTTACCTAAAGGAAGATATTGTATTAATGAACCCATGTATCCATAGTTTGTAGATAGGATAAATTAAGAACACTGTACAGTCATGAAAATATGCTGAATACATTGAATTTCTTGATAAATGTGTGTTTTAAAGACCACAATTCTACTCTCTGACAACCTGCAGTCTATAAATTGTGCTACTGAGGTTCATAAGTTAAGTTCTTATCATTTCTTACCTATTACATTCTCTGCAGCTTTATTGATTTAAAAGAGACGTGAAGAGAATGGTAGATCACCATACCAACTATTCTGTAGTTGAAA
Source organism: Xenopus laevis (assembly GCF_017654675.1). NCBI lineage: Eukaryota > Metazoa > Chordata > Amphibia > Anura > Pipidae > Xenopus > Xenopus laevis. Next base: position 65,105,447 of record NC_054374.1, read on the forward strand.
TCAGCTGTGGTTTTGAAATGATGTTGCTTTAGCAAATGATAATATAGGTTACAAATAGTAGCATAAATTAAATTTATGTCTTTGCTGGTTATGTTTTGACTTCCAGTACTGCTGTTAATATTTTAAATTGTAATAACTTTTATATTTAAAGGGATTGACAAATCACATTTTAGATTTACATTGCCTATGATTAAGATTTTCTCTGCAGCCTCTCTTAATATAAAGAATGGGTATTATCTATATATGATATAAATGTCACCTAGAATACCATTTGTAAAGGTTTACTGTCATACAGTATAATACCACACTGTTTAAGTTGCCTGTATGAATGCCACAGTGACTATAGTATATTAATATGGGTCATCTGAACCAGGCTGCAAGTTGGCCATTGTGAGTAAAGTCAAGCAAGCTGGGCAAATCTGTAACTGAGCCATTGTCAATACAGTAAATAAATGTAGGCCAGCTAAAATAAAATATTTCAGATCCCAGCAAGATTCCATGCCATAACCCGAAAGAAAATACTTTACCCAAAAAATTCAACCCAAGTGGTTGCAAAATATACAAACTCAAGCTGTGCACAATCTCCAAAAATGGTCAACCATCCATTGCCCCTTCCCTACTCTCAGGATAGAAAGAAATGGATGTTGTATTCCCTTCTGCTGAACATGAGGCTTTGCACTCCTGTTATTGTTTCCCCTATATATAACCCCTCAACCCCCTCCTACCTACAACCCCCTTAGAACTACAACTCCCATTAACCTACCACCACGTTCCCTGTCCCTACTTATCCCCCCATCATTGACCCCCACCCCTCCACCTGTCCCAGGCTCGTTTTTTTGAGGCTACTTTAGTTTGCAATTGTAGGAGAGCGGTATACACTTGTCTCTCCTCTGTATTGTTTCTGTGCAAGGAGGGGGAGGAGCCCCACCCTCTGTCAGCTGACAGGAAGGAAGAGGGGGAGAGAGAAAGTGCTGCTGGGAGAGAGAAAGGGCTGCTGGGAGAGAGAAGCAGCAGAGTACAAGCAAAGTGTGCATGCTCCCAGAGTTTCTGTGTGGGAAAGTTAGTAAGGAACCCCAGTGGCACAAAAGTGCATTCTCATTAGAAGGAAAGGGGTCCTTGTCAGGGCTCTGAACAGCAAAGTGTGCTCTTTTCAGGGCACGGAAAGCCAAAGGGAGTCCTTCTCTTTGAAGCAACTGCCACATAAGTGGGAATTTCCCTCAGCAGTTCAGAGATCACTAGCTGCATTGATTCAGTTAAGTTACTCCTGACTGGCAGGCTACATGTATCACTGAAATTTAAAGGTATAGTGTCCTGTCAAATAAATCCATCAACTTTTCCACTGTGTATGTGTATTGCGGGTCAGAGAAGTTCCCAGGGAGGGGTATTACATTTCAGCCTGTCCTGACCCTGGGTGGAGGTACCCAGTGTACCTGATCTCCCATATAGTGGAGGCACAAGACTCCTGTAGCGCACACGCAACTAAATGCATGCTAGTAGCAGTGGCAGAAGAGGGCTATATAAAATTTCCATAAAGTTAGTTCTTCAGTATTAAGAAAAGTAAGTCAATTATATTAGTGTGACATTTGGCATCCCATCTATCTTAAAGTGGAACTAAAGCCTAAAATAGAATAAGGCTAGAAATGCTGTATTTAGTAAACATAAACATGAACTTACTGCATCACAAGCCTAATCAAACAAATTATTTATGCTTTCAAAGTTGGCCAGGGGGGTCACCAAGACTGTGCACATGCTCGGTGTGGTCTGCGCTGCTTAGGGATTGTCATAAATTATCAAAACAGCACAAGTGAAATAATATCTGCCAGAAGCCAATACAGCAAGACTGATTAATAATCAGAATATACAGACTGCACTGGGTCCTGTGTTGTCATGTAATCTAATGTGGATTTTATAGTTTATGTATTGTTTAATACAAACTTTCTCCAACTCTGCAGAACCAGTGGCTGCAGCAAAATAATCCTCCAAATAGAATCCCAGTTTATCTGTTTAAATCTGGCTCCATGATATTTGTCCCTGCAGCTGGAGTTGGATCCAATGCAAATCCCTGCACAGTTGCTGACTGCTCTACAGGGAAACAAACAAAGCTGCTTGAGTTCTGCATGGCTGGGAAGTAAGGCTGGGGCTCCCCCTGATGTTCATAAATATGAATGTTTTCCTGCAGAGCAGTTAGGGACCATCTGACAATTCCTATCCACAGCAGTAAATGAAGGCAGAATTTCACTGCATACAGTCAGGTTTCTTATAAAAACGGTACACATTTTTTAAGTGACGTATATTGAGATAGGTTTATTTTTCTTTAAAGAAAGTAAAAATGGGATTTTATTTTTTTGCCTTTACATGCACTTTAATTCACAGAGAATTCCACTCTGTATTTATTCTGACTATATTATTTTTGGTCAATTCCTTTTATTTTTATTAATTTGGTTTTAGAGGAATTATTATTCCTTTAAGAATTTACACGTTTTCAATGAATAAATGACAAACATGTTTGGGGCAATTTTTTTCAATCATTTTTTATTTTTTTTTACTATAAAATCCGAATTTTTTGTGGAAAAAAACCTAAATTTTTTTGAGATTTATTATACACCGAGCATGGAAAAAATCAGAATCTGAAAATCCGGCATCTCGGATGGGAGATGTCCCTATCCTATTTGGAAAATACAAATATTTTGGACTTTTCAGGGCAAAAATCCAGCTTTTCGCTACATTTTTTCATGTTTGTCCCCAATCTGATTAAATTGTGATTTTTTTTTTTAATAATAAATAAGGTTCAATAGTGGAATCTAGTTTGGTCTGACTTTTTTATTAAAATACTCTTAATTTTGATAAATATGCCCCCTTATTTATTAATCTGGGATCAGTTACTATATTGCTGATTGCAACTGAATTAATTTCACATTATTGATTTCATAGTATACAATAACTGTATGAATACAGTTTAGTATTTAAAACACATTTTTTTAAGCAAGCAGAGTGAAATAATAAATAAGATAACCAGCTCTTTACAATAATAAATATTGTACTATAAATATCTCAAACACACATCTGTGTCCACTCCTCGGTGAACAAGAGATATTTTTATAGCTCCAAAACTTGGTTCTGGTGTCTGTAAAACACTACATTCTGATCACTGGTTAATTAGTCAATCAGCTGCATATAAATTCAGGACCACTAGGGGGTGGCACTAGTGTCAGGGGCATGGCACTAGTGCTAACATTTCCTAAGTGTTAATATTTCAAAAGGCAGTTGAACTAGGCAATGCCAAAATTCTATTGCTGGCGGCTGGGGACATTTCCCCCAACCCTGGCCCTTACACTATCCCAGTTATATCACAACCTCCTTCCCTTCAGTGTAAATTCCAACATCACAGAACTCCCTATTTCCAAGAACACAGTTCATCTTTCCTGTGCTCTCTGGATTGCCTGCTCTATTTGCAACAAACTCGCCGCTGTTCACGGCCATTTTATCACTAACCCCCTTCAGCCTACTTGCAATTACTGAAACCTAGCTTACTCCAACTGAACTGCTTCACCTGCTGCTCTGTCCTGTGGAGGCCTACAATTTATTCATACTCCCAGACCTGGAAACAGAGCTGCGGTGTCGTGGGATTACGTCTCTATCCCAGCTGTTTTTCCACCTAATCCTTCTCTTTTCTCCTGTTTCACTTCGCACAGTTGTGATCAACCTCATGGACCAACCTCACAATTTTTTTGACAACTTTGCTGCTTGGCTCTCTAACTTCATTTCATCTGATGCATCTGATAAATCATATTAGGTGACTTTAATATACCTGTTAACAATCTTAACAACTTTGCTATCTCACTAGGCTTATCACTATGCTCAAACTCCTCCTCTCATTTACCAATGGTAAATCTCTGGATCTTATATTTACCAGATTCTGTTCAATCTCTTAATTTAATAACTCACCATTTGCCCCTCTGTGATCACAATCTGCTCACATTTCAACTCTCACTAACTCCACACCCTGTGCTGTTCCCCAAACATTTAAATACTGTGACTTGCAAACACTAGACATGTTGCCTCTCTCTTCTTCTTCACTCTAATATCTCAGCCACTTCAGCACACTCACCACTGCCCTTAATTATCTTGCCCCTGCCAAAACTAAATGCACTAGACCTAAACAGATTCAACCTTGGCATTCTGCTCATACAAAAGCTCTCCAAAGACCTTCACTAAAGCATTGCTGGCACAACTGGAATTTAAATTCTGTAGTTAGAAATCTGCCCTGCTCTCCCATAATACCAGCCTTTCCCTAGCCAAGCAACAAACTTTACTACACTCATTAACTCCCTTTCTAAAAGACCAGCACAATTTTTCTCTACTGTTACACTTTTTTTTCCCCTTCCCCACCCCCTCCATGTGCATCTGTCTCTGCTCAAGATATTGCTAAGCACTTCAAAAACAAAATGGAAACCATCAGAAGTGACATTACACTAGTAAACCCCCCTACAAATTTACCACCCTCCATTCATACTCCCCAGTCTCTTCTGTGGTCCTTCTTTGCCATGCCTTCTTTCACAAAGTCTCAAAACTTTTGGCTTCAACTCATCTTACTACCAGTCCATTTGATACCATTCCTTTCAAACCTATCAGCAATGCCAATTCCTGTATAATTAAAGCCTTAACTCATCTTATTTAATTCCAACTCTCCATTTAATCGTCTCAACGAAAACATGCACTTGTCATCATCATTCTGAAAAAAAACCCTCTCTTGATCCCTCCAATCTCCATAACCTCTGACCCATCTCTCTGCTACCTTTCATCTCTAAACTACTTGAGTGCTTAGTCTATAACCTACTAATGCTATTCCTCTCTAACAATAACCTGCTCGACCCCCAAAAATCTGGTTTTAGGCAACAACACTCCACTGAAACTCCGCTGTTTTCCTTCGTCGGAAACACTGAAAAAATTAGTGAAACGCATTGAAGTCAATGGATATTGTGACACTTGACAATTTTTCTGTTTTGTCCAATGCATTTAATTTAAGGGGCGTAAAAACAATTTTTACACAATCGTCTTTTTTGTCGCAGTGAATTTTTCACCAGCGAAATTTCACAGCAGTTTTGTGAAACAATTCACAGGTGGCGAAATGAGGAAATTCATCGCGAATCCATGCCTCACGAATAAATAAAACTAGCCCTAACTAGACTAACTAATGGCCTTTTACAGCTAAAGCCAACAACCACTTCTCACTACTAATACTGCTTGATCTCTCAGCTGCATTTGACACTGTGGATCATCCTCTCCTCCAGTACCTCCATTTAAGTGGCCTTCAGGACATGACCCTGTTCTGGTTTTCTTCTTACCTCATTAATCGTTCCCTCTGTGTCTCTAACAATAGAGTAACATCTTCCTCCCTATCTCTTTCTGTTTGGGCCCTTTATTATATTCTCTCTATACTTCCTCCCTTGGAAAACTAATCAACTTTGGTTTCCAATGCCACCTCTATACTGATGATACTCAGATCTATCTCTGTTCATCTGATCTAGACCCAGAGTTCATAACTCAGGTATTTTCCTGTCTGTCAGTTATCTTTACTTGGCTGTCACAATGCTACCTTAAATTAAAATGGAAATAGTTCTCTTTTACACAACTAACACCCATAACATCGAAGAAGTATCTATGATAGTTAACAATTCCACTAAACATTTCTCCATATACTTTTTTACAGTCAACTGAAATTTGTGATCAAATCAGGAACAAGAAACATAAGAAAAATTATATATATTATGCAAAAACCAAAAGCCCCCAATAGCAGTGACAGCAGCTGAAAGCTAAACATAGAACATAGTGTATATTGGATTACTGCATATTCTCCTATTACCTCCAAAAATTGACATAACAGTGCAGAAGGGTCATGGAGTATGGAAAAGGATGGAGGAACCCAGTTCTAATGTAAGAAGCCCTGGTGGTACAGTGGGGCAGCGGGGACACCTGGCGTGTCTTCTGCGGGGGTGCCCGCAGCAGATGAGCTGCTGGATTTCTTCATTATCTGCGAAGCGCATGGTCGCTTCCGTGTTTTTGTGCTGTGCCTTATGACGTCATTGTGCAATGGCACGAAGTTTGAACATTTAAAGGGGCCTTGGGAAGTTACTCATTGCCCAATGTAAAGGTCGTTCCTGAAGTTCCTGGGTACTAACACTAGTTTTTTGATCCTTGCCTTTCCCTGACCTTTCTGTCTGCTGCCTGAATTTGACCCCTGCCTGGTTTTGACTATTCTTGTATACCTCGCATTGCCGCCTGGTTTTGACCCTGGCCTGTGACCCCAACCTTGCTACTGCAATCTGATTTGGTACTGCATTGCCCATCTGGTTTTGACCCTGCCTGTTCAAGCCTCACTGACTGCTCCCACATCCTATCCACTCATCTTTGGTTCCCATGCTTGCCCAGAACTCTCTCCCTGGTTCTCCCACAATAAGACCTGGTGGCATCTGAGTAGCGGAGGGCTCCACCCAAAGTCAAAGGCAGCTGCAATAGGCAGAAGAGTGGGCAGTGACTGGAACCTTGGAGTTAGTTCTGGGTTTGGAACACCTTATGTTGCATCTAATATCTGATGTTGTGTGGAGTCCAATGTATGTTTTAAAGGTTATTTTGGAGAATATATATATATATATATATATATATATATATATATATATATATATATATATATATATATATATATATATATATATATATATACACATATATATATATATATATACACATATATATATATATTTTACATTTGTTTACATTATTGCCGCATGAGCATTTTAATTTTGATAAAAAGAAGGAACACCAGAAGGAGGATGAGAATAGCAGATTTTGCATTTTTGCAAGCTCGATTGGTGAAAAATTAGTGGAGCATTGCCGATTGTTCTATTGCTTGGAAAACATATGATAATAGGCTGTGATGCCCTATTGCCTTGGAGGGGGGGGGTGATAGGGACAAATTTTATTTACAAAATGGGGCCGTTGGATGACCACTTCCTGCCATACTTTAATATAGTGCTTGGCAAGGGGTGGGTCTTTCTCTTTTGCTCCAGGTGTCCTAACCATCTGGATGTTCCCACTGAGCCTGGGTACACCAAGGCCCAGTAAAGTCCTTTTGCCCTAGAGGGACCAGTACCTCTAGTGTTAAGTCGGGGAGCAGGGCCCACTGTGAAAAATTCCAGATAGAGACAGTATTAGATCTGTAATAGTACTCTCTAGGAGAGTAAGATAATGAGAGAGAGAGCAGCAGCTTTGTGCTCCATCAAGGATTGTAGCAGGGAGTAGCTTCCCAAGGCTCTTAAATTGCCTACAGTGGAGGGACCACAGTGGATAGGCTGACAAGCTTTAAGTTCTTCTTCCTGACCACTCCACTGAAAAGGATCCAATCCACTTTTGAGGTATATCTGCCTGGAGGTCTGTCTTACTACCTTGACTACATCCACAGGGGAGTCACATTATTAGCTTTCTCATCCACTTGTCCTAGCCTGATGATGTTATTCTGCATATGTTTCATTGCTTTGTAAGTAAACCCTGTGGATCATTTGTCTCTGACAAATAAATATAGAAGGAAAGACGTTAATTGTAGTGATGAGCAACCCGTTTCTCTTTGCAGAAAATTCGGGAAACAGTTCCCAGATTCACTACATAGCTGCACTGTTGGCTTAGCTCAATCTAGTCAGTGGCTGACTCAGGATATGCTTCATAAAGCTTTAATAAAAATGAATGTGAAGAAGGTGCTGGGGCCAGATGGAACACACCCCTGGGTTCCTAGTGAATGGAATTATGAGCGGCAATCAGCATGGCTTTATGAAGGATAGATCAGACAAATTTGATTGCTTTTTATGATGAGGTAAGTAAGATGCTGGACAGTAGCGGGGTCAGTAGACTGCTTTCTAAACTAAGGTCTGTTGGGCTTAATGAAGCCATTTGCACATGGATAGGGAACTGGCTACAGGATCGGGTACAGAGGGAGGTCGTTAATGGTACATTCTCTACTTGGAGTAAGGTTCTTAGTGGGGTCCCTCAAGGCTCGGTATTGGGTCCACTTTTATTTAACTTCTTCATTAATGACTTAGGAGAAGGCATTGTGAGAAATGCATCAGTGTTTGCAGATGGCACAAAACTATCCAGCCCAATTAATTCCATCCAGGATGTGGAATCCTTGCAACACGATCTTGACAAACTGGCAATCTGGGCAACTAAGTGGCAAATGAGATTCAATGTTGATAAATGTAAAGTCATGCACCTGGGATGTAACAATTTACAATCCATAATTGAAAAGGACCTTGGAGTCCTTGTAGATATTAAACTTGGCTGTGGCAAGAAATGCCAATCAGCAGCTTCAAGGTCAACTAATGTATTGAGCTGTATTAAAAGGGGCATTGATTAGCAGAAGAAGGTGGTTATTTTTCCATTGCTCAGAGCACTGGTAAGGCCCCATCTAGAATGTGCAGTACAGCGTTGGTCCCCAGTGCTTAAACAGGATGTTATTGAATTAGAGAGGGTGCAGATAAGGGCAACTATGCTGGTAAAAGTTATGGAAAATCTCAGCTATGAGGAAATACTGGCCAAGCTGGTGTTCTTCATGCTGGAGAAGAGGCTCTTAAGGGGTGATATGATAACTATGTATGTGTATATATATATATATATATATAGATAGATAGATAGATAATTTTTTTTTGACTTCCTCTGTATCAACTAGAAGTTAGGCAGGTTAATACATAGACTTAAAAGGTTGAACATGATGGACGTGTCTTTTTTTTTCAACCTAACTTACTATGTTACTATGTAAATATAAGGTATTTTACAGATGACTGCAAGGAGAAAATATAAATGAACACGTGGACACTTTGGCAGACCATAACTCTTGTATCTACAGTTGATATGTTTTGTATCTGTCTAGTCTGCATCATAAAATAAATTATTCTGGGCTTAGTGACCCCCTGCATAAAAACAGACACCCCCAGCATTTAATGGTTACCTATAGTTATCCTAACATAGAAACAATGACCCCAGCACTAGGGTCACTAATCCATTTTATGTAATGGGCCACTGTTTTATTTTATGATGCCAACTAAACAGATACAAAATATATATTTACTGTAGATACAAAAGTCATGGTCTGTCAAAGTGTCCACATTTTCATTTATATTTTCTCCTTGCAGCCATCTGTCTCTTCTTCTGTTGTTACAGTTATGGGAGCTCTAGCTTAGAGGGTAAAAACACTAGTAGTGCTTGTTCAGATCCATCCAGCAAAGTGAGTTATTTCTGTAATTTCTTTTGATTTGTTTTAAAACATTTTCATCCACTTAGAAATTGCTTCATTAAGCGTGCACATTCCCAAAGCCTACCAGGGATACCTTCCGTCTTTATTTTTGAAGTATATAAACTGAGCTCCTTTGGTCCTCTGACTTTAGGTTGGCCATAAGATTTTTACTATTTTGCAGCATATCATTAATATTTTGTTAGTTTTATGTGTTTTCATGGGGTTTGATGCAAATAGGCAAATATGTATTATTGGAAAACTTGTGCAAGTAATCATATGTGTTCAATACAGCCACAATTCCCTACTTGTCTTCAGGCTTAATAATTGGAGATCTCAGCCTCTGTGATTACCTAATGTTATGAATTAAAGTACTACTGTACCACATAATTTAAACTGCAATATACACCTTTGTTTAAAATGAGCCAAACAAGTAAGGCTTGTAATGAATATGAAATTGTTTTATTACAAAAAATCAATATTTTTCTCATATCTCTCATTATCAATTATTAGTGGATCATGCTTCATAAACCCTTCTTCCTCATAATTAGCTTAGTACAGTGTCTCACTGAGCCAGTCCTGGTCCTCGCACAGAAGCGGCTTCTGACTTCCCTCCGTGGTCCCCAGCATGGTTGAACGAAACAGAAGATAGGCACGGGGGGCCAGGGGGGTTCCGGCTTGGGGAGGGGGGGCCAGAGGGCTCTTTGCATCTGGGGTGGGCAGCAGCCACGGTTGGCCCCAGGCCCCTCAGTCTGACTCTGGCTCAGCATCCACAAGTCTCTGCTCGTCCCCCCTATATCAGAATTACTGATAAGGAGGAGTTCATTTATAAGCATGTTTATCTGTGAATTAGAATAATCTTCTGTTTCTGCAAGTATTTTTAAGAACCATACAGATGGGAGTAAGTGTAAAATAAAAGTGCTCTGCATTACACTAGAAATTAGAAATCAAGAAAATATTTTTGTTCACTAATACAATAGTCAGAATGCATGTCCAATATAAGCTATACCAAGGTTATGTATATTTGTTTAAAATAGTATAATGTTTAAAATGGTAATTTAAACAGTTACTTAATTTATACTGTACTACGTTTTTACACTCATTACTTTTCTTACCATTTAAGGGGGTCACAGTTATAAAAAGAGTAACAAATGCGAAATGTGAGATGAAAAACATATTGGGGGCACTAACACCATTAGTGGCAATATTTAATAAAACATATACACAAAGATATTTAAAAAATGGGAAACAGAAAGGTAACCTTGTAAAATAACTTGTGCTGGCACCATACACGTATTTACACAGAAAGAGATAAAAACGCAAAGCAGACAGAGAGAGAAAATACACTTATAGAAAGAGAAATTCACACCAACAGACACAAATCAATAGATGGAGACATGCACACATGCACACAGAGACACCATACACATTAACATAGACATGGTGATATGCAAGTACAAAAATAGGCATACCGAGAGAGGGAGAAAGAGATTCAGATATGGAGCGAAGAGACAGAATGAATAAACACAGAATGGTGCATGTGCTCAATAAAAGGAAAGGATAATGCCAGGAGATACATAGAGAGCACACAGAGGGTTACAAAGAAAATGAAAAGAATTTAAGAGACACACATATTACCAGACAATGAAAGAGTCACACATGTACAGAGAAACAGAATACAGCCTTGCAAGATAACATAGACAAGGACAAAGCTTCCTCCAAGCATTCAATATTATTTTGCAGTACAGTTGTGTTCAGCTCTTCAGCCGAATTTTTAAAACCACAAAGTTGATTGAAAAAAGGTTTTACACTTTTAACACAAGGGGAGAAGGGAATATGAGAGGAAATGGAGAATAGTGCTCATGTGAAAAGGTAAACAACATGAGTATTTAATGAGGGTTATCTGACAAATGTCCCCTGGTTGTTGCATTCATAGACTACAACAAAAGGAGGGCCTCCTGCTTCAGAATGGACATTTCTGGGCACAGACAGGCAGAAGCCATAGGGAGCAGTCGTCACAAATATCATGCTGGTTTCTCTTTAATAGTCCACTGGTATTCAAGTAAGACAGACTGTCATTTTGATATGTATTACTATACAATTTGCCATAACTATATTACAAGCAGTGGTGTTTTCAGGGTTATTCTGCTATGTTTCACTAATGTGAATAGCACAACTGCACTCTATAGACTTAAGGTGGCCAGGTTCTCACCTTGTCTCAAAAACGGCACTGATTAAATGAAATGCTAAACAGCAATTTCCTCATTGTCATATTTTACGCATCATTTGCCATTGTTGCCCCCCTCATAAGAAACACACACAAAAGAAAATGAAAAAGACTTCACAGTGGTTACATGTCATTTGATATGGTTTTAGGACGTTAGCATAAGTTAATACATTTATCCATTTTCAGTGTGTCTTGGTTTTCATGATCTTGTTTCTTTCACCCCATTTTCTTTGTTTTTTGCTAAGAAGAACCTGTTCTTGTTCTTTGACGCTGTATTCTGCTGCATTACTGACAACAGTTCTTATTCCTTCTGCCACTCCTTCTCTGCTGCCAATACGTGATCAGAGTACAGAATGGCAACTTCTGTATTGGCTTCAGTCAAGCTGTCAGCTGTTACATAACTACGTGTTAGAGACTGGCAAAAGGGATTTGTTTCCTTGTTTACAATGCTTATATTTGTCATATATATTTTAGGCTGCCTCTGTTCAATCACTCCAGTAAGCTTGGGCATTTGAGGAATATATGAGCTATGTGAAAAGGGAATTTAATGTGTACCCAAACTGCACAATGGGTACACAATGGAAAAAAACAATCATCTGATGAATTCGCATTTTAAGTAAACTTACATTTTCTTAAGTAGACCTTGAGTTTACAATTTCACAAATTTGAATCTGAGTTTTTTTTTCTAATTTAAAACCCCTGAATAAACCAGAGTTCTCAAAGATCTTGATTGATAGGTTATTTATGAAAAAAAAATAATTAGCAAAAACTTGGTTGTGTTAAATCATGCGAAAGAACTTGATCATACTATTATCTCAATCTCTTAACATAACATAGTAAGTTAGGTTGAAAAAAGACACACGTCCATCAAGTTCAACCTTTTAACTCTATTTTAACCTGCCTAACTGCTAATTTATGCAAAGGAAGGCAAACAACCCCATTTGAAGCCTCTCCAATTTAGGCTGACTCCAAAATGACTATCAGACTAGTCCCTGGATCAACTTGTACTGCAAGCTATCTTCTATAACCCTGTATTCCCTCACTTGCTAAATGACCATCCAACCCATTCTTAAAGCTATCTAATGTATCAGCCTGTACGACTGATTCAGGGAGAGAATTCCACATCTTCACAGCTCTCACTGTAAAAAACTCCTTCCGAATATTTAGTCGGAACCTCCTTTCTTCTAATTGGAATGGGTGCTCTTGCATCAGGTGGAAAGACCAACTGGTAAATAAAGCATTAGAGAGATTATTATATGATCCCCTTATATATTTATATGTAGTTATCATATCACCCCCAGCGCCTCTTCTTTAGCGTTAACAACTTAGTTGCCCTTCTCTGTACCCTCTCTAATTCAATAATGTCTTGTTTGAGCACTGGAGACTAAAACTGTATGGCATATTCTAGATGTGGCCTTACCAGTGCTCTATACAGTGGAAGAATGACCCCCTCCTCCCGAAAATCAATTCCCCTTTTAATACAGCTCAAGACCTTATTTGCCCTTGAAGCTGCCGACTGACATTGCTTGCTACAACCAAGTTTATTATCTACAAGGACTCCAAGGTCCTTTTACATTATGAATTTGCCAAGTGCAGTCCCATTAAGGGTATAAGTGGCTTGGATATTTTTACATCCCAAGTGCATGACTTTATATTTATCAACATTGAATCTCATTTGCCACTTAGCTGCCCAGATTGTCAGTTTGTCATTATCCTGTTGCAAGGATGCCACATCCTGAATGGAATTAATTGGGTTGGATAGTTTCTTGTACTGCAAACACTGATACATTACTTACAATACCCTCCCCATAGTTATTAATGAACAAGTTAAATAAAAGTGGACCCAATACCGAGCCCTGGGGAACCCCACTAAGAACTACTTCATAAAGCCCAACAGACCTTAGTTTATAAAGCAGTGGGGGATGGTATCAAACGCTTTGGCAAAATCCAGATAGATCACATCTACTGTTCTCCCACTGTTCAACATCTTACTTACCTCATCATAAAAAGCAATCAGATATGTCTGACATGACCTATCCTTCATAAAGCCATACTGATTGCCGCTCATAATGCCATTTACTAGGACAAAATGTTTAATGTGATCTCTTAACAAGCCTTCAAATAATTTGCCCACCACAGATGTCAAACTTACTGGCCTATAATTGCCAGGCTGAGATCGTAATCCCTTTTTAAACATTGGAATGACATCAGCTTTTCTCCAATCCATAGGTTCCATACCAGATGAAAGCGAATCGGAGAAAATCCGAAATAGGGGCCGGTCTAAAACTGAACGAAGCTCTCTTAGAACCCGGGGGTGTATGCCATCTGGCCCTGGCGAGTTGTTTATTTTTATTAAAGCTTTATGAATCATATCCTGAGCCACTGATTAGAGCCATCAGTGCAGCTATGAAGTGAGCCTGGGGAACTCTGACTCCTCTATTGTATACACTGAAGAAAATAACTGGTTTAGCGCATTTGCCTTTTCTGTATCTGTTACAACTATACTGGTACCATTTATTTAGGAGCAACACTCTCAATCTGCATCTTTTTACTATTAATATACTTATTTCCAATTTTGGAAGCGCATCTGAAAAGTTGCATCAATTTTGATGCTGGCATTAAAGTCAATGGGCGTCCAAATAGAGTTGACGCACATCGATTTTGAAGCAAACTACTTTTTGGACGAGCATCCAAAAATTCGCAGTGAATTAGTGGCAGGTGAATTTATTCGCCCATCACTAATTATTTTCCATCCTACCTATCCAAACCCCCCTGAATTGCTATTCTGCTTTTATTTTTGTTAGGAACAGTATGTTGTCTTAGCATGGGATTGTCTTCTGGAATAGGCAAGACTTAAGAAAGCATGCTAGCTATTCATGAAAAATGGATGGATATTTAGCTAGTGGGATATTGTAATATTTTCATTTTGCATGTCCTGAGACATTGGAGAGCTTGGGATCTCTTGACATAAAGTGGACAAAATGGAAACTATAATACATACTGTAGCTGAATTCAGTTCATGTGTGCTTCAAAAGAGCAAAACAGCTCTTTGAAGCCCCAGGTGCAAGCTGTACCCTCTGCCAGGGCAAAATTGTATAGATCAATAAAAGCAGCAGCACTCCGGTATTATTATTTAAAAAATGAAAAAACTTTACCTAAAGTGCCTTAAGGCACTTTAATTAAAGTTTTTTTCACTTTTTACAAATAAAACCGTGTGCAGCTGATTTTATTGATCTCTAATAAATAGCTGGTCACAACTCCTGTATCATAGTTGTATAGTTAAGTTGGGTTGAGAAAAAACCTTCCAAAAGAAACCCAGTACACATACATACATACACTTACAAACTATATATACTAATATCTATATTAATTGTAGATTTTAGTAGCACTATAGCCTTGGTTAATATGCTTGTCCAAAAAATCATCCAAGCCCCTCTTAAAGGCATTAGAACTTTACTTGCTTTAGTAGCCACAAAATGACACCGCATGGAATTAGACAACTTGTTATCTACAAATGCCCCTAGATCCTTCTCAGTTATGGATACCCTAACAAACTGCCATTTAGTGTATAACCTGCATTTATATTATTTTTGCTAAAGTGCATAATCTTGCATTTATCAAATTGAACCTCATTTTCTAGTTCGAATCATGCTACTTCTTTGATTTGACACTCGAATCGTACAACTTTTTCAAGTTGTAAGCGACCAAGATTTTCATTGTTTGCATCCTTTATGACCAATTTGAGACCTCAACGACTAACATGCATAGTTTCCGAACAAATATCTGTAATAAACTTTTGCAATTGCAATGTGTTAATACTTACCTTTTCTTATCAATAATGAACAATGTATTATTCACCAGTGAATGATTTTACATTGTGAGCAGGGCTAAACATTCGCCAAAATGCCATTTTAAACAGCGCTTACAATTTTAATTACATACCCCCTAATGTGTCATAGGCAACTGTGTATGCAATTTTTTCACACATTGGGCCAAGTTGCAGCTAACAATTGCAGATTAAAAATGTAAATATATTAGGGAGAAATGTAACAGAAGTCATAAACAGAGAAACAATTTCCACAAATAATGCAAATCAATTTTTGCAACCTAATATGCTTTATTAGACATTTATTGCATTTTCCTGCTCCAGGTTTTTAACTTTTAGCATTGGTATGGCTCCTGGGGGGGGGGGAGAATCGCACTGGCTGCACTAGTAGAGCCGAATTTCCATGTTTAAAAATGGAAATTCGCCTCATGGCAGGAGCAGCCCTGTATCTTTAATATAAATACTGCTAGAGAATCGAATA
The DNA here is from genome assembly GCF_017654675.1 of Xenopus laevis. Lineage (NCBI taxonomy): Eukaryota > Metazoa > Chordata > Amphibia > Anura > Pipidae > Xenopus > Xenopus laevis. Next base: position 65,121,258 of record NC_054374.1, read on the forward strand.
CTGAATTTCATAGATATTGCTTGTATGTGTAAGTGAAATTGTAACTATGTGTTCTTTATCAGAATCACTTCTTAACAGCTTCTTAACATTTAATGGGATTATTATGGCTCACTTTAAAATATATAGTTGTGACAGCAGATAACAATGAATTGCCTAGTTTTAAGGGCTGGCAAATATAAATGCTCATAATTCTATGGGTATAAATAAACAGGTTAATCTATGTATACACTAATACATTCAGTCTAGTTTATTTTATTTTAGTGCAAAGGTTATTGTAGCATATGTACTCTAAGTCATTTCTGGTTTATGTTTACTGAAGTCAATTCTATTTACATAATAGTGAAGCCACCTTTGTAAATGGTTTCACTAGCAGATTGATTAACAAAGAAATAGAATAATGTATTGAGTGTGTCTGATAACAGAGCCCTTTCCTGATCCCCCATTGAGAGGCACATAGCTCTGCCTAGACGAAGCCCCGTCCAATCGTTTTTCACAGTGTCTGTACTCATGCCAGGCTATGGATTAACTAGGGAGTGATACAATGGCACATATGCTCCAGTGTCCAGTCCTGCCTATTCATATGTGTGTTACTTAGTCTAATAAGGATTAGAGTTAATGAATTGGAAGGAGTTAACAATATAAAGAGGCAATAGAAAAAGGCCTAAGTAGTGGTAATTCCATTTCATGTAGCTTTGGTGTTGCTTTTCTTTCAGCGAATAGGTGTAATCCTCTTTTAAATCAAAGGTGGTACTAAGTATGAATTTAAATTTGACATTTACAGCGACTGTAAGATTAAGTCTTCCAGAAAAAAAGTGTTTGAAAAGCCATCTGCTCTACAGGACCATGCTTCAACACAGCATCTTGCTAAATGTTTTCCAAAAGTTATGCAAAAAATTTGCATAAGGATTAAAAAAAACAGAGGAAAACTCAACAAAAAGAAATATAAATTAAAAAGGGCCCCTGTCTGTGCGGATGCTCTTAACTTTTAATAACCAAAAGCAATGACACCCCTAAAGTAACTTTGCATAAATCTGGAAATAATGTTCATATTGTCTGTGCTACATGTCATAAGCTACATGTTCATCATTTATCTACAATCAAGTGTTAAATATTCTGGGAAAAAGACTACAAATCACACTTCCCTGCAAAGAGGAGCCAGGTCAAGTGTTACTGCTGTGCGAGAAGTGGTTATGCAGCGGCATCATTTTCATATTTTATACAGCCCATTTCGGATTTGAAGTTGGAGCAGAGGTGGAAGAGAATACAAACATATAATTTCCCACCACCTGCTTTTGCCTATGATTGTTACATAAGTGAACATTTTAAGGCATTCATGTAGTGGTAGAAATAAGAAAATTGCCATATATATTCAATATTGCACCTGTATACCTGCGGGTGGATTAGCAAACAAGAATATATGGTATAGGATTTGGAAATTTTGGAAAATGTTTGTGATTTCTGCCTGTATTGGTGTCATTTCTGCAACATTTCAAACATAGAATATTCTTTTTAGAAATGGTTAAACTGAGATGCTCAATTTAGCCATCATTATTACCACTAGGTAAAAAATAAATAAAAATAAAGCATGAATAGACATATTTGAAGGCACTAGAAAAGAGTGGATAATGTACTTGCCTTTGCATTTTGTAAACATCTATTTTAACCCCTTTGCCTTCCAGAAAGGGAATGATTGTGATTCTTTGTGATGCTTAAACAATTAACCTGGAATCTAAAAATGTACATCTAGTGGCACTTTGTAAGTTCTGTGATGGCGACATAGATACTAAGGGCCCGAATAAGCAAAATTTGGTTTTGCACTTTTTCCTTTATTTAAGAAAAATGCAGAGGAAAAACAAGGACCTGAAAAAGTATGTTCCGAAATGACAAATAGTTGGGATTTATTAAAAGAAAAAAGTGGAAAACGCTGCCATGGTTGTATAGAAGTCAATGGGAACAACTTTATTTATTTTCTTTAAAGTTTACTGGGGGGAAAAAAAATCAGAAAAAAAAAAAATGTTAAACCTACAAACATTGCTAATGAATGGAAAAGTGACATACGCTAGTGTTCCACTAAACCGGTTTGATAAGTTTTGTCATGGTTTATATTGTCTCGACCTTAAAGGGATACTGTCATGGGGAAAAAATTTTTTTTCAAAAGGAATCAGTTAATAGTGCTGCTCCAGCAGAATTCTGCATTTCTCAAAAGAGCAAACAGATTTTTTTATATTCAATTTTGAAATCTGACATGGGGCTAGATATATTGTCAATTTCCCAGCTGCCCCAAGTCATGTGACTTGTGCTCTGATAAACTTCAATCACTCTTTACTGCTGTACTGCAAGTTGGAGTGATATCACCCCCCTCCCCTTTTCCCCCAGCAGCCAAACAAAAGAACAATGGAAAGGTAAACAGATGACAGCTCCCTAACACAAGATAACAGCTGCCTGGTAGATCTAAGAACAACACTCAATAGTAAAAGCCCAGTTCCCACTGAGACACATTCAGTTACATTGAGAAGGAAAAACAGCAGCCTGCCAGAAAGCATTTCTCTCCTGAACTGCAGGCACACGTCACATGATCAGGGGCAGCTGGGAAATTGACAAAATGTCTAGCCCCATGTGAGATTTCAAAATTGAATATAAAAAAAATGTTTTTTTCCCATGACGGTATCCCTTTAAAAATTGGTAAATATACCTCTACGTCTTTGGCAGGCAAAGGATTAATCCTCAAAAAAAATTTTGTACATTGATTTGCACTTACACTTAGTATAGGTACTATGTGAGGCATTATTATGATAAATCATTAGTTAAGGACTCAAAATATTCTTACAGACATCCTCAATAATGGTGGTATGACTCCAAAACCTCTGGCCAAGTTGCATCTTGAGTTTGTAACAAAAAGGGGGCCCAGTGTACACCAAAGTAAAGACGTATTTTATTGTGACATTCCTGAAAAACGCAATCATCAAAAATGTGACAACTATAAGTAAAAACTGTAATAACATTTCATATTAGTAGTGAACCTTTTTTTTAATTGTGACACATTTACCTGACTTCCCTTTACCTCTGCTTTTCTAGAAACACATATTATGATGTGAACCTGTATCCTAATTTGCAGTTAGGTTCCATCCCCATATGATTCTGAAAAGTCTTGTGGATACTCCAGATAGGTGAGTAGAATCAGGTCTCTTTAAAGGGATTCTGTCATGATTTCTATGGTGTAGTTTTTGTTTCTAAGATACACTGCAAATAATTCACTCTACCATGTAAAATTTAATTAGTAACCCAACAAGTGTATTTCTTTAGTTGTAATATTGGTGTGTAGGCAGCCATCTCAGGTCATTTTGCCTGGTCATGTGCTTTCAGAAAGAGCCAGCACTTCAGGATGGAACTGCTTTCAGGTATGCTATTGTTTCTCCTACTGCATGTAACTGAAAGTGTCTCAATTGGACATGGATTTTATTATTGAGTTATATCTACCAGGGAGCTGTTATTTTGGTTACCTTCCCATTGTTCTAATGATGGGCTGCTGTGGGGGAGAAGGGAGGGGTGATATCACTCCCACTTGCAGTGCAGCAGTTAAGAGTGATTGCAGTTTATCAGAGCACAAGTCAAATGACTGGGGACACCTGGGAAACAGACAAAATGTCTAGCGCCATGTTAGATTTCAAAATTAAATATAAAAAAATCGGTTTTGTTCTTTTGAAAAATGGACGTCAGTACAGAAGTCTGATGGAGTAGCACTATTAACTGATGCATTTTGAAAAAAACATGTTTTCCAATGAAGGTATCATTTTAAGCCTGTGATGATTCTCCAGGGATCCTATGTGATAGATACTTCTCAACTACATAATGTCATATATTGCCTGTACAGTTGCTTTCCTCAATATTCTGCATGACAAGGGGATTACTGTAGTAGATACAATTCTGAAGAAAGAGTGTTGTGTTATAACTGCTCAAGTTAATTTTATGTAACTATAGACTATAGATTCCTTCTCCAGCCCAGACGGTACAAAAAGCAAGTAAGGGCATAGTTGTTCTGCACTGTGCAAATAACGAATTAATTTTGGTGCAATTCTACTAGTATGTTGTATTTTTGTGACATTAATCATTCTGCATTCTTTAAATGAACTGTCAGAAGCAATGTTAAAATGTCACACTTGTTTTTTTTATTACATAGGAATATTTTTCAAAATATAGAAAGAAATACCATAACTATTTTTAAGGTCTTTTTTTTCATATTTCTGAAAGCAGCCTGTTCTACATAGTGGTGTCATTTGCTTTCTGTCGCCAATGTCACTGGTTTTTAAGCCATTCATTAGCATCGGGTGTCAGTTTAGAAGATGAATTCTTGCCCTGCTTTCCTTGCAGCTTTTGTTTTCTGATTGTAAATAGTATAGATCTAACATGATGGAGAGCTTTAGGGTCAAGGATCAGGGAATAGACACTGAAAATAGGATTCCTTCACAAAATTACACTAGTCAGAAAAATGGAACCTAAGATGCTGTCTGACAGCTTCCTAAACAGTTTATGTAGGTTAATGCTAGGTGCATGGGAATTTAAATATGTATGTACTGATATCCTTTAACACTGAAGCCTTAATTGTAAGCTTATGTAGCTAAATGTGGAATCCATTCCTTGTAATCATTTATGGTAATTAAGATCTAGTAACTAAAAAGCGGAAAATACTAAAATTACTGTTACACCTAGAGCTTGAATTGAACTACACCTGACAATCAACTATTTTACCTTTAGAGAACAGCATTAGTAGTAGACTTTGTGTTCCTGGGCAAAGAAATCCCAGTGACTTGGTGTACATATTGCTTCACAAGCAACAAAAATGTGATATAATATTGTGCTTTGTGGGCCCATAGCCTAAAAGGAGAAACAATCTGCCTACATAACCTAAATAAATCTATTCACAGAAAGTCAGCTGTTTATTTTACATCCACTTACATTAGAATGTTTCTGCATGCTGATTTCAAGTACAATTATAGCATTTTTTTATCTGGACTACTTGGGACCTGGGATTTTTCAACATAAAGGGTCAATCCATTATTTTAATTTCCATGCCTCAAGTCTGCTAAAACTCATTTAAATATTATACAGATTCAATGAGATTGTTTTGCCACCTTTATGGTTGTTTGCAGTTTATTTACCATCAAGTACAAGTATAGGATCTGCAATCCAGAATGCTCGGGACCTGGGAGTTTCTGGATTAAGGGTCTTTCCGTAATTTGCCTCACCATTACTTGTCTGCTAAAAAAAAAATCATTAATAAACCCAAGTTGGTATAACATACAAGGCACTGTTTTATTATTACATAGAACAGGAAATCATTTAAAAAATTTAAAATATTTCATGGAGTCTATGGGAGATGGCCTTACTGTAATTTGAAGCTTTCTGGATACCAGGTTTCCAGATAAGAATCCAAGGGTTCTTGTATCTGTACTGGTCTTGAGATTGTTATGTCCCTTTAGTCGAACCATGTTATACTATGTATGGATTTTTCATACACCTATTTAAAACTTTCCTTCAAGGCAATGGCACATGAGGAGATTATTCACCATGATAGATTTCCTCTTCTGTGGGTAACTAATCTCCTCCAAATGCTTTCCCGCCTGTGATAGTATGAATTGCTGATGGTAAGACATATGCGGCGCTCCATTTTTCCAAAGTTGCCTCGCAAGGAAACTTGTGTGATATTGCCCTTAATCGAATTTCAACAAAGCAGCATGAAAATACAAAAGAAGTTGAGGTTTCATTGCAGTAATATTTTTTTATCTTTTCCAAATGTAAATTAATTATTATCCAAATGTAAATAAATGTAACATACTTACCAGTTTACTGTCGCTGAGAGATGTATGATACTGATGGAAATGTGCACATTTATAGCTTGGGCAAATCAAGCACAGTAATTCCTTGCTTCACACCTTCCTATTTTAGTGTCACAGTCCATTAAGAGGAAGTAAGAAAGAGCACATTATGGGACAAACTCAGATTTGTATCATAAAACACTAGGAGCCCCGGAGTGATTCAATATAATATTTGATGTGAAAATACCTTTTAAAAATAAATACACAAATAAAACATATTGTGAATAAAACCTGGAAACTGCCAAAAACAAAACTTTACAACTTCTTTGCAATTACTTTTCTGCCTTTTCTGATCTACCTTCTACAGCTACATAAAACTATGCATGTGCATGAGAGAATTAACTTGGCACTACTTTAAGACTTCATACAATTCACACTGTTATTCAACTGCCCTTTCATTAATCTATAAATCAATTAAAGAGTCAAATGAGCTATGTTTTTTAACACCAGGGTTAAGATCCTTCCTAACGCCTGCCAATTAGAGGTTATTTCGGTGGCCTATTAAAGATTTGATGCCTTATTTTTATCTTTTTATTAAGTGAATGAAATGATTTCTTCTCAGGAAGCCAATTAGCTCTTTTAACAGTTGGTATGTAAATGTTTTGTTTTTTTTGTTGGTTTTTTAAGGTTAGTAACTGGCCCCCACTAAAAAGCATCTAGCACAGTATTATGACCTTAGTTATCAATATTTTTTTGTGTAATTATAGAGGTTTTTTCTGCTTCAAATAAACTCACAATTTTTAAAAGTAATGTTACCTTATTTATTAAAAAATCGGAATATAAAAGACTTGAATGAATGGATCAAATATTTTTGTGAGTTTACAAGTTCAAAAAAACTCAATAAGCTGTTTGTTTTATTTGCTTATTTATAATTTATAGCTGTTTGTTTTTATTATAACAGAAGATTTTTTGAAAGCAATCATTTAAAGGGGTGTTGTCATGGAAAAGCATGTTTTTTTCAAAAAGACATGCAGAATTCTGCATTGAAATCCATTTTTAAAAAAAGATCAAATTTGGCATGGGGCGAGACATAATGTCAGTTTTCCAGGTGCCCTCAGGTCATGTGACTTGTGCTCTGATAAACTTCAGTCACTTTGCTACATTGCAAGTTGGAGTGATATCACCCACCTCCCTTCCCTCCCCAGCAGCGAATCAGCAGCCTATCAACAGAACAGTGGGCAGCTAACCAGATAGTAGCTACCTGACACTGCTGCTGAAGTATTTGTTTGCATTGCTAAAGGTGGTACATAATCAATAGCTGTCTCAATCTCAAAGCAGTTCTATCCTGATGTGCTGGCTCCTTTTTAAAGATCAGAATCAGGCACAATGCACTGAGATGGCTGCCTCCACACCAATATTACAGCTAAAATAATATATTTGTTGGTTCAAGAATAAAATTTGTAATGGTGGAGTGAATTCTTTGCAATGTAAACAACGTAATTTAGGAATAAAAAGTAAACCATAAAAATCAGGACAGAATCCCTTGAAATAACCCGATACTTTAAGATTCTTTTTAATAAAAAAGTTGAGAATCAACTTCTTGATGATAATGCATTAAAAACAAAGCCAATTTCTGTCCCAGCAATTAACAAAATTACCCTATTCACCAGCATGCAACAAATTGGAATATACTGAGAATTTTCCCTTTAGAATCATGATTTTCGTTCAAGCCCTTAGGGGGGGTTATTGCGTTCTAACTGGAAGAACATCAGCATTTATAAAAAGAAATGTTCAGGACCATATTGTACAATTTAAGTAGAATTTTGAGTCAAGTGGAGGGTATTCTGTTGAGTTTAGGGTAATAAGTGCTTCATAAATGTTATCTTCTCTGAAAATGCCAGGAAACTCAGTGAACTCTTTTCTGCTATTGTACACAAAAATCAAATTAGACGAGTTTCAGAATTTGACTGTAACATTTTCAAATCGAATATGTGCAAATAGATATTTAGGCAAAGAGTTATCCTTAACATGAACATGAAGTTCAATTCTGGATCTAATGTTCTCAATTAGCCCTGGTAATGTATATATGTATGTATGTATATATGTGTGTGTGTGTGTGTGTGTGTGTGTGTGTGTGTGTGTGTGTATATATATAGAGGGGATAGAAAGGGTGATTTGGTACCCACAGGGCTGTAACTTAGAACAACTAATAGTACTAATAGTACTAACAGTACTTTGTACTAATAGTAAAGAAGAAGATCCCGATCAAAATGCCTTTCATTGGGCCAGTGAAAATTTAGGCTTGCATAGCTAAGGATTCCTATGCGCTTAAAGGGATTCTGTCATGATTTTTATGATGTAGTTTTTATTTCGAAATTACACCATTAACATTGCATATAATTCACTATACAATTTCATTCCTAAACCATCAAGTGTATTTTTTTAGTTGTAATATTGGAGTGTAGGCAGCCATCTCAGGTCATTTTGCCTGGTCATTTGCTTTCAGAAAGAGCCAGCATTTTGGATGGAACTATTTTCTATTGAGGTAAAGAACAGCACCTTGTAATGAAATAAAAAGGCCTTTATTTAAACATGGCTCAGACCAGATACAGCAACGTTTCAAGCCATTCCGCTGCTTTTTTCAAGCTTGAAAAAAAGCCGGGGAATGGCTTGAAATGTTGCTGTATCTGGTCTGAGCCATGTTTAAATAAAGGCCTTTTTATTACATTACAAGGTGCTGTTCTTCACCTCGTTGGATATTCGATAGTGATTGGTGGCCACTATTGAACGTGCACTGTAACAGTGGAGGAGTTATGTGCTGAGTTGTGAATTGGAACTATTTTCTGGCAGGCTGTTGTTTCTCCTATTAAATATAACAATATGTCTCAGTGGGACCTGGATTTTACTACTGAGTGATGTTCTAATATCTACCAGGCAGCTGTTATCTTGCGTTAGGGAGCTGCTATCTGGTTACCTTCCCATTGTTCTGTTGTTAGGCACCTGGGGGCTGAAGGTAGAGGGGTGATATCACTCCAACTTGCAGTACAGCAGTTGATTTTTATCAGAGCACAAGTCACATGACTGGGGGAGCTGGGAAACTGACAATACATCTAACCCCATGTCATATTTCAAAATTAAATATAAAAAAATCTGTTTGCTCTTTTGAGAAATGGATATCAGTGCAGAATTCTGCTGAAGGAGCACTATTAACTTATGTGTTCTGAAAAAAATATTTTTTCCCATGACAGAATCCCTTTAATGTATTGCATTATAATGTGTGTTATCTAGTTACAGATAGGATATCTGGGATTACGGTGAATAAAGGTTGCCATTTGAAGGACTGTGGTGCTACATCATGGAATATTATATGCATAGTTTTAATTTTAACTTCACATATTACTAATAATGTAGATTCAATTAGCATGTTCTCACTTAACCTAGCATGACTACCATGCATCCATGGTTAGAAAAAACCACATATGCACATACCCATAATTGTTTTTCTAAGAATTAATAAAGTAATGTACTAATTCAAGAGAGAGAACATGAATGTTTAAAGGGGTTGTTCACCTTTGAGTTAACTTTTAGTATTATGTAGAGTGATTTTCTGAGAAAATTTGCAATTGTTTATCATTTTTATTATTTGTAGTTTCGAGCTATTTCAGTTTTTATTCAGCAGCTCTCCAGTTTGCAGTGTCAGCAATCTGGTTGCTAGGGTCCAATTTACCATAGCAACCATGCATTGATTTGAATGAGAATATGGAATATTAATAGGGAAGGGTCGGAACAGAAAGACGAGTACTAAAAAGTAGCAATAACAATAAATACGTAGCTTTAGAGAGGATTTGTTTTTAGAGGGAAGAGTCAGGAGAAGAAGGCAAATAATTCATAAACTATTAAAAAAAATAAAAAAAATAATGAAGACCAATTGAAAAGTTGCTTAGAACTGGTCATTCTATAACATACTAAAAATTAACCTGAAGTATTAACTAGTATTTTAGTTCGGTTTCCCTTAATGTTTCCTTTAAAATACATTTACTTTGCATTTGTGCTTCTGCAAGATGTTTGAGCAGATTTAATTCTAAATAGGAAGTTTGGACACCTATTTGGTGTCTGTTTGGACATCATTGTTATTTACTACACTTTTTTTATTTTTCTTGTGTAATTAGGATTTGCTATAGTTTTACTTTTTCACTCTTTTATCAGCATGAATCCCTTACATTTATACTTATATTTCTTTTTAATTTACAAGCTACATTATCTATTACCTCAGCTCCCATAAATTATAAGTGTAAATTTACTTTCCCACGTGACTTCTCAACTGTTAAAAAAAGGAGAATCTAGCTGACCCATGAAGGAGTTTGTGTAACTTTCACTACAGGTTAAGAAAGGTCAAAGAAAGTCATTTGATTCAATATTATCCCACAGATTCTGACTTAAAGGAAACATTACGGGAAACCAAACTAAAACACTGGTTGTTTTCTTTCTAAAACTATTTCAATAAAGTTAGATGTTTTTGTTGTTAAACTCATAGTACAAGCTTAGTGTATTAAAAGATATAAGGGAGATGTAATGATATGATTCATGGGTTGAAATGAATAAAGCTTTCACTCATTGGATTACTCATGCCATTGGAGACAATGTTTTGTCAGATGTGAAGTGGGATGAGATAATCAGCAGACTAATTGCTTGTGTTTCCCACATGATGGTTCCACTGAACAGGTGTCAAGAAATGCTATCACACACATTTGTTCTTTGCCAAAGCTGAATACTTTAGAAAAAAAAGAAGAATTAATTTAGGTGCAGATAAACAGAGAGTTTGCTAAACAAACAGTAGAAAACACAAACAGTAGAAATAAGCCAACCCATCAATTGTGACTAAGAAAATTATACTTATTTATGGAAATATATACAACAATAATTTATGTTGTTTCAAAACCAGTCCTATTTTATAACCGAAATATGACCCCTGTTTATCACCATTTAATTAGTAACTAGCTATTAGCTAAATGGGTTATGCGCTGTGTAAAATATAGGACCTACATCCCTTCAGGTTAGTACTCTTCATTACTACAAAGGATCATGGTTTTATAGGTTTTTTAGGCAACCACATAAAAAAGTTCAGGTATATTTGAATGTTTATGAAACATAAAATAACAGAAGATTAGGGGGTCCTAAAATCTCCTATTGCTATAGAGAATAATTATCTATCTATGTCTGCATGACTTTCCTCTGGGTACTCCAGTTTCCTCACATTCCAAAAATATAGAGGCAGGTTAATTGACTCCTGATAAAATTGACCATAGTGTGTGCTTCACATGTAACTCACAAAATACAAATAATGCTTTATATTATTAGAATTCTTTATTTATACAGTGCTAACATATCTTGCAGTACTTTACAATTGACATAATTTTAAACACACATACACACACACACACTATGGACAATTTTATCTAGAGTCCATTAGCATTCCAGTATATTTTGATTTTAAGTGTGACAGTAGACTTGAGTACATAGTGTAAACACACATTATATGGAGGGGAAATACAACTGCGGGCAGGCCCGGATTTGCGGCAAGGCCGCATAGGCCCGGGCCTAGGGCGGCAAAGAAATAGGGGCGGCATGCCGCCCAGCCGCCAATCAACTGCACCAGCTGCGCCGGCGTTTTTTCGCCGGCGCGCTGGGAAGGCGGGCGCTAGGACCGCGCGGCCGCCTGGTCGGACCGTGCGGCCTAGGGGCGCGCAAAAGTTAAATCCGGCGCTGACTGCGGGACGAGGAATATGATAACTGCTCACCACTATGTAACATATTCAGCAGCATTGTAGTTTAGAAAAGGGATGCATTAAATCTAAAAAGGACTGTTGACCCCTTAGGTCCCAGCAACCCCACTATTTTGGAACCAAATTGCTATATGGCAAGAGGGCCTTTGTCCTTTATTAAAAATGAATTTCCCATATCTGAATCCTTCAGGGCCTCCCAGTCATTACACTATGAGTCATCTCTAAAAGACCACTGGAAAGCAGCTGAAGGTACTAGGGGGCAAATTTACTAAAGGGCGAAGTGACTAACACTGGCGAAAATCGCAGCGTGACCTCATTTTGGTACTTTGCCGATTTACAGTCATTGGTCTAACTTTGCTAGTGAAGGAGAAAGACTCTAGTGCTCTGGCAAATGGACGTAACTACGCAAATTCACTAAGATGCGGATTTTACTGAATGTTACCTCTTACGTCTTTTTCTTTTTCAGGGTGATAGGCTGCAAAAGATTGCACATTTTTTCTGGTATACCCGGCTTCCCCCCTACATGTCCTAACATATGGCACATAAATTATACACTGGGCTCATGTGTATGGCATTATAACAATTCTATTTTATTTTATTAAAGTTTCCCGGGCTTGTGTAGTGTAATGTATTGGCTGCAACATATATGTCCATTGAACTTCCCACCGTATGCAAATTAGGCAACGGTAGTGCAATTTCACTTCGCTTGCCACAGTAACGCTAGTGCAACTTCGCCAGCGTTCGGCGCCTTGGACGCAACTTCGGATTTTAGTGAATTAGTTAGTGAGTTAGTACATTTGCCCCTAGATCTTTCCTTGAGCAATGGTGTATTTGCCCCTCAAATCTCGTCCATATGGTCACTATCCTATATTCTGCTCTTAACAAAACACTCAACACAAGGGAACACAAATTCATTAGGGAATGGGAAAAAGACCTGAAAACCACATACATGCCTGAAACCTGGAATAATTGTTAGAGGCATCATAAAAGGTATTATTTAGATGGTATTTTACACCTGAGAGAATAGCTAAGAACGTTCAATCGACTGACCCCAATTGTTTTAGAGGTTGTCCTCAAATTGGTATCACATTTGTTGGTCATGCCCAAAGGTGATCTAATTCTGGACCAGGGTATATAATATTATCTTTTCTGTTTTCCACATCAATGTCAAGAGGGATCCCTTGATGGCAGGTTTTACGAAACTACAACACAATCTCCTCACTATAATCTTTCTGGTAGCACAACAAACAAAAAATTGTCAAGGTATGGAATTCGCACTCTATATCATTTCTAGCCTTCAAACACAAAATCATGACAATGACAAACAAAAAACTGACCAGCTTTTTCACTAACATGCATGCCAAATTCCTACAAATCTGGCAACCATGGCTAGACTACAGACAACATCATCCCACAACCAGATAGCTGTGATCTATTTGACAGTCACAAAACAGGGAGGTTCCCTTCCCTTTCCCCCTTCAAATGGGTCCCACACTGTCAGAGTAACTGCTCCATCTCCCTGGAATCTGTTTAAGCTATGCTTTAAACTTTGTGTGATAAATGGTATACTTAAATTGAATTTAATTTGACTAAGTTTCATCATTCAGATCACCAATGTTAGTAAAGGTGCTTTGTTTATTATGATGTTTCATTGTTTCAGTATGTTGTATTTAACTGAAGACTTTACATGACTGGAAAAGGTTTCCATTAGGCCAGAAATATTGTACAGACGTTTTAAAAAACAATTAGAATCATTGATATAAAAATCAGTCCAAAAATAAAGGGAATAAACCAATATATGAGAATATAAAAAAGTGTAATATTTATTAGGGGCAAGAGTGATAAAGTAAGGGTGGCAGAATTGCTCAGTAGTAAGGGTAATGCTGTACTCATTACAGAAGGGATGCATTAAAGAAGGGATCCGATTGATGTCAATGGGTTATTGCAAACGGGAGTTAGAGCTAAGACTTAAAGGAAAGGATAGGGGACATTTTTTTAAATATTTGAAAACCAGTGAAGAGGAACAACACCTTATGAAGCGAGTTCTAGAGATGGGGTGCTGATTAGTACATTTACTTTTCAATATTCACATCAGGTAATGGAATATCTCTTTAATACACAGGCATCTGTAGACTTGTCTTTGGGGATGTATAATATATATATATATATATATATATATATATATATATATATCAACTATCTATCCACTATCTAACTTATTTTAAATTGTGCTGCTAAAACAGCACTTCAACTAAGAATACAGTCCTCACATCTGTCATTTATGGAGTCCCTTTCCCCAAATGCCATTAAGTTGCAAGAAGAAAGGATCTCAAGTGAGTTAACTAGAAAATATAGGTCCTGGAAAAATGCAAAAAATTTTAGAATTTTTTCAAATTTTGAGTACATGAAAAATGTTAAACATGACTGTAATTCACAACAATGTAAATTAATTTCAGGCCAAACAGACTGTACCTGTTTTATGGCAAAGTCCATTTAATTTCAAGAACAATGTCCATTTGACTATGCACAGTAATTTTTTTTTACTATTTTTCATTTCTTGGAGAACCGAGTAACGTAGAAGTAATCAGCACTTACACAAAAATTTTGTTGCATTTGCCTCTTTGAATATGAATCTGAGGAAATAGGAAAAATAACATTTATATGGTCTATATGAAGAATGGAATCATTTCTGTACAAACATATCTTGGAAAATAAAACTGTTTTGAAAATGTAGATTGTCGACTGTAAACTGTCTCCACACACTTTTTATATATACAATCTTCTGCTCATATTTAATGTTTTAGCTCTCATTTAAATATTCTGTGTACATTGGTATGTATATAGCACTTATCTACAGTAATGCGCTTCACAAATTTTCAAGGTAACAAGTTTATGATGAAATTTAAATCCCTGAGAAGTCTTGTGATATAAGTCATTTATGCTGCAAAAGGTTTAGTTCTCTGGAGCTTTCATATCAGGTTCTCGCAACCGAAATAAAGTAAATAAGAAATTCTTTCTCTAGAATAAATGGAAAATGTTTTTAATCACTCAAGTTTTCAAACCAAATGCAAGGAATATTTTCAGTTGCAGCAATACAATAGAGGGGTTATTTACAGAGAACCGGGGAAGAAGTGCAAGAGCTTCTCTAATGCTTAGGGCTTATTCAGAAAGCATGTCCTCATCGTAAAAGATGCAAAAAAAAAAATGGTGGACTGTGCTTCTTCAGCTTCTAATGTAGGTTTGTCTAAACCTAAACTATATCTTAGGCTGGTCCAATGTTACTCCTACCTCCTTTAGGTAGTGGATATGCCTTGATAATTTGTATCTGTATTGCTGTAATAGTAGCCAGCCAGCCAGCCAGTAATGAAATTCTTCAGACAGTTAGGGCTCATACTTACAAGTGCCTAAATTTGCTCTCCACTGCGTTCCATTTTAAAGTGCTCAGTTGCAGGGGAGCACAGGACAGAATGCAACTTATTAATTTAAAGGGGCCTGTACTGACACAGGTTCATGTAAGTGCCACATGCAGGTGGAACACAGCATGTGGCGTTCCACCTGCATTCAGCACTGAATAAAGACCCTTCAAAAGTATTGATTGTTTTTCTTCCTGTGCTCCCGTGTGGCTGAAAGCTTTAAAACTGACTGCACGGGAATGCACAAAGAAACTTTTTATGTATGAGTTCTTATAAGTATAATTCGCTAAATCACCATATTGCACTACTGTTTTAACACCACTCTGTGCGCAGGTGTTGGGGCTCATTTTCTTACACATCTAGTTGTGTCTCAATGCATGCATTGCACCATTCCACTTGTTGCAACGTTGTCTTGGTGACCTAGTGCATAATACTAAAGCTAATTTACAATCTGTGAATTCACAATATTGACGGCCTTAGTACCTCAGCCTTGATTTCTTTTGTCAGCCCTCAACCTTGGCTTGTTTGTTGACTTGGTTTTAGGCTCCATAATGGCACTTCTGTACCATTTCAAACCTATTTGCCTCGTGGGAGGTGTTGGGGTCTCTAAGCTCTTCACAAGATTATAGTATTTGTCTTGTAATAGCAGACCCAGTGTCACATACCAGCATCATTACATCACATCAACACCAGCTGGCACTACTGCATACATGCATGAACATGGAAGCAGACAAACGTGCACTGTCTACATGAAGGTTATACTAGTGTAAATGGTGTCCAGAACTTTGCCCCTAGGGTAGCTGTGTAGATTATCTACCATCAACCAACAGAGGGCCTTTTATCTACTTTCAATCATCAATTGGCTGTTCACTACATTAAAGATTGTATCCATCAGGTTTGGTTTTTTTCCCTTCCAGACAACAGTGCGGCATGCATCTAGACCTCTTCAAGAAATCGGTTGCTTTCTTAGCTTAATTTATGTAAAGTACACAAACTGTGAAATATCATATTGTGTATTGGGCCATAGATATTTATATACAGTTTCCAAGGCATGAATAATGCAATCACTATTGTTAAATTTGTAAACATGCCATTTCAGTTTTTTTTTCTACATTTGAGTTTGTTGTTGTAAAATAGCAATATATATTTAAGCTTGTACCTTAGACATCTCAATAGTCTAGGTAATCATTGTTGAAAGGTCTCAGTTACTATTAAGATATAATAATATGTCTCCTCAACACAGTGTGCACTGTGCATAATACTGTGTGACACATCTATCCAGAATCCACAGACTAGTGTTCCAAGACAACACATGTGCCATAAATAGATAGACAGATAAGATAGTTAGATATGAGGAAACACAGTTTAATATCACAAATAATGTCACAAATAGAGTAGGGAATCACCATGGCGTCATTAGATTGGGTATGCCGAAAACCACACTCAAGCTTCAAGGAAGCTCAAGCCGGGCCAGAACTATTCGTAGGCAGAAGAAGCATTTTTGCCAGCATGTCGCTCCTCCCTGCTCCTCCTGCTTCACATCAGTGCAGGAGCAAGCGTTCCTTCATGCACAGGGGTGGGGGCAGTGTGATGAGTTATTTGAGAGTTATTATAACAGAAATAATTGACAATTCAATTTTTTTTGCCTAAAATGAACTCTATGGGAGATGCTGGAAAAAAACCCCACAATGCAACACTCTTGTCTCCAGAGGGGTTCCTGAAACTGTAGCCCTGGTGGGCCCCCCAATCCGACCCTGGTTATACCTATTGCTATAGTGACACATGCAATAAATTTGTACATAGACACCGATCAGTGAGGGAAAACATTCACTCTTGTTCTGCATTGATCAGTGTCCTGGTTCCTTACACGTTTCTGCCTTGCCTGCAGCCTAATCACATTTTACAGCTCTCCAGTACGTAACCCGCATAGCATACTTGCACATGTGCAGTTTAGTGAAGGTGTCCATATTGGTTACATAGGCAAGGAAAAATGTCAGACTCGATGGAGCTGATGCAAAGAAATTCTATCAAATGAGCAGGGACTTATATGAGAGGTATCAATTACAGAAGTTAGTGATCTACTTCAGCAAAGGGGTGATAATATACTTGTTTCTTTAAATAAAGGCTTTCCTTGTCCTTTAACTTAACTTCTCTCTGCTAAACATATAACACTTTTATACTGAAATATACCATTATTACTTTTGACAAACAGCAACAGGATTATCCCTCTTATTGAAATAGTGTTCAGTAATGCCTTTGTGTTGCTATTCCTTAACATTCTACCTTGTGTGTCCACAGCATGACTAACATCTATTTTATTATTATTTTAAACCCACATTTTATATGCAGAATTGGAAACAAAATCATTAGAAAGTGATTATAAATGTCACACAGTTCTATAATAATGACAATTACAAGTAAGCCTTTTATCTTGAAGCTACATGAAGTCAAATATTGGAATCATCTCTGAACACTGTATGAGAGGGAAACAAGAGTGCAGTAATGAGAGCAAAGATTTATGTAACAATAGAAGTGGAAGATTTTGAAAATGATGGTGTATTCAATATGGAAATAGGTGGGAGGAAAAGATTTAGGAGAGAGGGAGGTGACTGGCAATAAACAAAATGGCTTGCAAATTGCAATAACTTAATAACAGCAGATGCCTTTAGGTTTTACTTGAATGACAAATATGTAATTTCAGGTGATTCTTACATTTGAATTTAAAGTTAAATTGCATGCGAATAGCCCTTTGCT